>NW_027069703.1:472107-521314 GCF_002906115.3 Quercus suber | reverse complement strand
TTGGTTAGTCACGTACTGGAGCTGTGCATCAAAGGTGGAGACTGTCACTACAAATCAAGTCCAATTGGTATGGGGTAAGGGTTCAACTGTAGGTTGGTAAGGTACTTGGGATTCCTTTACTTGTAACCGCTTGATTTGATAATAGTGGAGTTTCGGAGTGGTGACCTGAAAATCACCTGGTGGGGTTTTTGCCGTTAGGGTTTTCCCCATTCGTAAACAAATCACCGTGTTATTTATTTTCCGCTGCATATTTAGTTGATTGGTGATTTGTTTGTGCTTCCATAAAATTGCATGATTAATTGATTAATTAATTACTCGGCTAAATCAATTAATTAGGGTTAATCACAAGGGATCATTCAAATTGTGACCTATCAATGACCCCATCCCTAAGGGTCATGAAGATGCAAGAGAAAGGAAGAGAAGGAGAAGTCTTTGCAGCAGAAAGGTGTGAAGACCTAGAGGGACTTGACGAAAAAAGAGAACAGGCCCAGGAACGCAGCCGTAGATACAGGCAAAAAATGACTGACGCTTACGGCAGGATGACTAGAGAAAGAGTGTTCGCGGAAGGACAGCTTGTTCTGAAAGTGGCAGACTATGTTAAAAGAGGCTTGGTAGGACCGTCCAAATTTGCACCAAAGTGGGAAGGACCCCTTGTGATAAGGGAAGCACACCCAAGCGGGTACTTATATGATTGTCTCTTTTCCTGATTGTGATAAGGGAAGCAATATCATGCCTGAGGAGAAAACTTATATGATTGTCTCTTTTCCTTCCTTTGTTTTGTTTAAAAGAAAGACAAAACCTTTATGTTTCTTTTTTTTTCCTTACCATTTTCCAAGTGACTGTGTCACAACATGAAATTGTAACTTGCTTTAGGCAAGATATAGTGAAAAGCACCAAGTATTATTATCATATGTCATAGCAAAACGTAAAGTATAGCATCACAAAGTTAAGTTACAAACCCAAGTCATGGCAAACCAGCCAAATAAGTACTACAACAACACATAACGTACTAAATAGAGTCATAAGGAAAAGGGAACGACAAAACAAGGGAGAAACTGCATCAACGGAAACCGGAAATAAGAGACTGATCTCCAAAACGATCAGACCCACCAATACTGGAAAGAAGACGCTCGCGATGGTCCTCTAAGTCTGCCACCTCCTTTCTCAGGATCTCAAGACGCGAGTCAATAGCATCAACAGTAGGTCGGACTTGTTGGAGAAATCTAGTTTTTTTATCTCATACAAAAACACACGCAGCGGAAGCAACAAAAACACACGGATCTACTTCAATCATGAAAGATATACATGTAACCATGAATTCTAGAATCAAAGAATAGAAAGCGTACCTTAGTGCAGTGAATTGCAAAACCCTGACTTGAGAATACCTTCAATCTTCATCTCAATTCCACATGGTGCCCAAGATGTGTAGTCTCTCAATCAGTCTTTTGTACGTAGTTCTCAAAGAAAAATCCTTCTTCTTCTCCTTGTGGAGAAAAACTGATTTCTTTTTTCTTTTCATCTTACGTACGTTAAAACCATTCTCATAGTTTCTTTATTTAATAACACTTTTTAAATAATGACTAATTTCTAATTGGGTTAGCCTTTTGGGCCTACCCAATTGGGCTTTAGTTTGTGGCTTGAGATGGGACCAAAGGGACCAATAAGACACTAGCTCCAATGGGTCTTGGGCTTTTCCGTCAACTCTTGACAAGTCCAAAGTTACCATTAATTATATTCAATACCACTATAAGAATATAATTGCACTCTAGGCCTTATCTATAAATTATATCCCAAGACTTTATTATACATTCAACCCCTTCATTAAAATATTCGTAGTAATACAAAGTCATTAATATTGACTGCCACTTTGAAGGTTACTACATCTTAATCCTTGAGTACCCGGTTTAATCCTTTATGTTATTCATCATATATTTATGAAATCCAATTCCATAAATATATACTTTAGTAACTCTTTACTAAAGTGGTTGGGCCCAACACTCTGAATAACCAAACCCATTAAACTTATCTCAAGAGAATATTTTATATCTCCGTTAAGAGATTATGAATTCCATCTTGAAAATACATGTCCCATCAACACTAAATGCGGCTGCCCAACATACTGAGGTTTTGACCATAACTTATAGATCTCACTCCTGATATATCAAAGCAACCTACATCTCATGATCAGGTCCATTATTCTCTCAGGATTTAGAGTTGATGTAAATAGAAGTCGTGAGCTTTATTATTCATTTGACAGTCATTAGGAGAATAATAAATCTCACAGCGGTCCAGTTCAATATGTCTTAACTCTTAAAACATATCAACATACCAACTAGAAGTCTCCACTTCCATGATCAAGACAAATCATCTTAGTTGATATGTTATAGTCTTCGCAGATGAAATGCCCAATTTCATCACCGACTACGAACTAAAATTCTGAGTTTACAAAGAACTTGTGATTTATATCTTTCTGTGACTTTTCACATAAATCACATACTATGCATCTCATGGACTAAGATAATGTCCCATTAGTTCATAAATGGTCTCATGCAATTAAACAACTTAATTATTCATGACATGCCAATAAATTGGATTTTAGGGCACAAACCCTAACAATCTCCCACTTGCCCTCAAAGACAATTTACCACTTATCCGACACTTATCTCCCTATAGAGTAATTCATAGTCACTCTAAGGCAAGGCTTGGAAACAAGTTTCAGCCAGATTTAATGCATAAATCATCTTTTCTACTACTACTACTCACGTATTCATATCTTCTCAAATGAGATGATACTTACGCTTGATGTGTATCTTCACCACCTAGGATGAACACATATCTTGAAGTCCAACTTCATGAATCACAATCAAACTAAGAGTCAGTATTCGTATGTCCAGTTACTATCAAAACCTTACTTTTGTGGAAAAGTATATAATCCCTCATTCTCCTAAGATATTTGAGTATATGCTTTACTCCCACTAAAATAAGTGATCTTTGATTCACTTGATATTTGCTTACTATGCCCACCGCAAAATAGACATTTAGCCTAGTATTTAGCATAGCATAAAGACTTCCTATCGATTTGATATAAGGAACCGTCTTATATGCTCTTCCCTTTTATATGTCTTAGGACTATAGTCCTATATAAAGGAACTTCAAACTTTAAAAGGAAAGAATCCTTTCTTAAAGTATTTCATGCTATACTTGGCTAGACACTAATCTATTTAAGCAATTTAAGATAGACCCAACATCCTAATTTCTGAATTTTAACAAAGTTATAATTCTTAGGATGTGACTAGTCTTTCCCAAGTACTTTATATCAAACTGGACTAGACAACCAAACACTCCTTTGATGACAATAACTCTATATCATTCTAAATGATTAGAATGTCGTCAACATACATTAAGAAATTTATTATTCTATATAGCCTTTACACACATAAGGCATTTTAAATACTTGATCAAAATCAAACAATTTGATTTCTTGATCAAAGATGATATTTTATGATTTAGATGCTTGCTTTAGTCCATAAATGGATTTTAAGCAACTAGCATACTAAACACTACTGGTTCTTTGTTATGAACAAGTCTAGTTACATCATATAGATGTCTTCCTCAAGATTGCTACTAAAAGAAGCTTTCTTGATATCCATTACCATATTTCATCCTAATGAAATATAATGGATAAGAGAATCTAGATAGAGTCAAACTAGACTATTGGTGAAAAAATCTTTTCATAGTCGAAACATTTCTTTTTGAATAAATCTTTTCGCTACTAGTCTTGACTTTGAAGGTTTGCACCTTCAAATCTATCAATCTCATTTACTTGTAGACCTATTTGAAAACAATAGGCTTAATGCAATTAAGCACCTCTACAAGTTCTAGACTTTAAGTAGAATCTAATTCTATTCTCATAACCTTGAATCAGTAATCCACATTCATATCATCTATTGCCTTTACGTAGGACCGAGGATCAAATTCATATCCTTGTGGAATGACTTCAAAAGTTTATCCCAAAAGTATGAATTTATTTGGTAATCCTCCCACTACGATATTGTACCCGTGTATTAGCTATATATCTAGAATAATGTATTGTGGTGTATCTAATACAACCATCTCATTTCCAAATATACTTTATAGTTGTCCTATAACAAATTTTGACATTTTTCTTCTAGAACAAAATCTACCTTTACTTTGAAAGAGCCCTATTCCTCCTTTATGTATGCACTAACTTAAAGATGTCATTGAAACTTTATTCCTTTACAAAAAGGAACCCTAGATCATATTATCCTCTAAATAGAATTCATAGATTGTGAATATAACAAAATAATGGTTCTAAAAGCCCATCTTTCACCAATCTTGAATACCATTTAGATTAATAAGATCTAGACATAAGTGCCAAAACATACAAAACCAAAGGATGGAAACTTTCTCTTTAAAAAGTAAAACATATAAATTTCCATCTAGAAAACAATCATGGACAATGCTTAGCTTTACCAAAACAGAAAAAATTTCCTTTTGGTCATGCTTTTGAGACTAATTTCCTTTTGGCAATTACTAGGGCAACTAACTTGTCCATCTGTTTGGTATTATAATTCCTCTTCTTATCACCCTTACCTTTCGGTTTAGGCTAAGAATTTGAATTAAATCATATTGATCCTAGCCTTAGCTTTTAGGATGTCTTCTGTTACATAGAATTCATTAATCAATTCAGATAATATAAAAAGAATTTATTTTCAAAACAATCTGAATTGATCAAATGATTCTAACAAGGACTTATGGATCATATCCATATGAGATTAACATTTAATCTCTACATCCAAGAATTCCAATTCATTTTAAGATTAAAACATTTTCATAAAATGATATAGAATTGGAACTCCTTAAGCCTTTCTTAGCACTCAATATGATTCATACCAAACATCTCATTTAGACTTGATATAAAGTCTAAGTTTAGTACTAACTCTTGCATCTCATGCAGTAGCACAATTGAGATAGAAGCCAATATAACATATTAGCATTTCAATGGAGACTATGATCATATCATAAGCTATCTTCCATAAATGCATCATGTATAGGAAATTATGACAATGCTGAATCAAAACATGAATATTTACTTCAGCTCCTTTAAGCACCATGTCCAAAATTATTTCTTAGTTAATGTGATTCAACTAAAATAGTAGCTAGAGGACAAAATTTATGACAACTTTATTTTGAGACCTTGAACTTAAATACCAGGACATTATCATTTTGCACCATAACCATATAATATGGAACCCGAAAACATACTATACTAGGTGCAACGACAACCTAATCCCGCAATTAATATTCCTCAGCATAGAGTGAATATCAATCACTATGATCAGGCGAGAATTATTCTCTTTATTAATGCTATCATGGTAACTCTTACCAAACAAAAATAATTTGCCGCTTTTCCTTTGGCCTCTAAGTAATAATAGCAAGAACTCAGCATAGAGGATGCTATCAAACTTAGTCTAGTGTACACCATTGTCTAGAATCATGTGTAGCCACATTTCATCCCTTTAACAGGCTTATTTTGTAGTACCATGATAAAAACACCCTCCGCATGGAATGCAAAGCTCGAGGCTAAGACAAGGTGTTTGATCAAACCACTATAAACCAGGAAATTCAATCTTGTAGTACCATGAAATAAACATCCTCCGCATGGAACGCAAGGCTCGAGGCCAAGACGAGATGTTTACCCCACACCACTATGAACCAACAATGGAGGCCGTGAGATCCAACCCTTGTATCTCTCTCCCACTAGAAATTTTAAACAAGTGAAGTGTCTTGAAATCACTGTGATCTAATCACAATTTTAACCCTACACATCAAATGTGTTTAATTGTTTAAATTCAATGTGATGTAACTATGTCACGTCACAATAGTGTAACGAACATTCGCGCTATCACAAAAAAGTTTAACCTTGTAATCCGTGAAGTAAATACCCTCCACATGGAATGCAAGACTCGAAGTCAAGACAAGGTATTTATTCACATTACAATAAACTTAACAAAAGGGTTATTTCATCACTCCCACTCGTTATTTGGGTTTTTCTTCAAATAATTGTGATCCCATCACAACTAATAACCTTGAACTTAATTAAAGACTCTAATCTTATTAGAATCACTAACTAAAATGGAAGTCCTAAACTATTTAGGATTCCTTAAACACTAACGAATCAAAAATTAGTTATATAGAACTCTATCCTTAATTTACTTAATTTACTAGATAAAGTATTCTAATCTCATTAGAAACTATATAACTTTAATTAGAATTTTAATCTCATTAAAAACCTCTAATTAAAATAAATTAAGGACTATTAATCATAAAATGATTTAGTACCAAGAGTTCTATTAAACTAACATCTTTGATCTCATTAGGTCTTTTAGTTAGAACTATGTGTAATCTAATCACACATAACCTTGCTCTTAAAAAACTTGAAAACACTTAGAAAAAATTCTAATTTTCTTTCTTTCGATCGATCGAATGTACCTCTCGATCGATCGAAAAAATTAAAAAATTCAAACTTGACCCCCTGACTTGTTCGATCGATACTCGATTGCCTCTCGATCGATCGAAAAACAAATTCGATCGATCGACTATCAATCGAAAATCAATCCACTTAAAAAGTCTGATCACTGTTTCACTCGATCGATCGAAAGTGATTTTCGATCGATCGAAACTCGTGAAACTTGAATTTCCAGAAATTTTCTAAGGCAGTTTTCTAGGGTTTTTCTTGAACAAACAACTAATCGTTTCTGAGTTCTCTTCCAAAAACACCTTTTTGATTTTATCAAGGAAGATTTTCAGATCTAACATTAGGGTTTTCAATATATATCACATATATAAATCATGGTATATGAATTCCAACGCTAATATCATGGAAAGAAAATTGTACAATCTATTATAGCGTTTACTCAGTAGATTCGCTCCATGAAACTTAAAGACACTGTCTAATTATCTTGCACAGTATATTGAGTTTCACGAATCTTAATGATAGAAATACAAAAATTCATAAAACCATGATTATCAAAACATGTCTACACAAAAGAACACACTCAAGGACACAATTATGCAGAAAATTTTACTGCAGAAAATTAAATCACCAAGAAAACGTTTTTTCTTTGATTCTAAAATTCAATCACATGTTATACAAGCATGATATTGAAGACCGCTCTGATACCATTGTTGGGTTTTTGTATCTCATACAAAAACACACGCAGCGGAAGCAACAAAAACACGGATCTACTTCAATCATGAAAGATAAACATGTAACCATGAATTACTAGAATCAAAGAATAGAAAGCGTACCTTGGTGCAGTGAATTTCAAAACCAAACTTGAGAATACCTTCAATCTTCATCTCAATTCCACATGGTGCCCAAGATGTGTGGTCTCTCAATCAGTCTTTTGTACATAGATTCCCAAAGAAAAATCCTTCTCCTTCTCCTTGTGGAGAAAAACTGATTTCTTTTTCTTTTCATCTTACGTACGTTAAAACCATTCACATAGTTTCTTTATTTAATAACACTTATTAAATAATGACTGATTTCTAATTGGGTTAGCCTTTTGGGCCTACCCAATTGGGCTTTAGTTTGTGGCTTGAGATGGGACCAAAGGGACCAATAAGACACTAGCTCCAATGGGCCTTGGGCTTTTCCGTCAACTCTTGACAAGTCCAAAGTTACCATTAATTATATTCAATACCACTATAAGAATATAATTGCACTCTAGGCCTTATCTATAAATTATTTCCCAAGACTTTATTATACATTCAACCCCTTCATTAAAATATTCGTAGTAATACAAAGTCATTAATATTGACTGCCACTTTGAAGGTTACTACATCTTAATCCTTGAGTACCCGGTTTAATCCTTTATGTTATTCATCATATATTTATGAAATCCAATTCCATAAATATATACTTTAGTAACTCTTTACTAAAGTGGTTGGGCCCAACACTCTGAATAACCAAACCCATTAAACTTATCTCAAGAGAATATTTTATATCTCCGTTAAGAGATTATGAATTCCATCTTGAGAATACATGTCCCATCAACACTAAATGCGGCTGCCCAACATACTGAGGTTTTGACCATAACTTATAGATCTCACTCCTGATATATCAAAGCAACCTACATCTCATGATCAGGTCCATTATTCTCTCAGGATTTAGAGTTGATGTAAATAGAAGTCGTGAGCTTTATTATTCATTTGACAGTCATTAGGAGAATAATAAATCTCACAGCGGTCCAGTTCAATATGTCTTAACTCTTAAAACATATCAACATACCAACTAGAAGTCTCCACTTCCATGATCAAGACAAATCATCTTAGTTGATATGTTATAGTCTTCGCAGATGAAACGCCCAATTTCATCACCGACTACGAACTAAAATTCTGAGTTTACAAAGAACTTGTGATTTATATCTTTCTGTGACTTTTCACATAAATCACATACTATACATCTCATAGACTAAGATAATGTCCCATTAGTTCATAAATGGTCTCATATAATTAAGCAACTTAATTATTCATGACATGCCAATAAATTGGATTTTAGGGCACAAACCCTAACAGGACTCTCCTCGTGAAAACAGCACGGGCAATCTCCCGGAGGTAATCCAAAATAAACTCCACAGTAAAACCTACGCTGATAAGCTCCTGCCCCACAGCCCTCCACTGCAGGATCCTCTCGGTAGAAACAGTGTCGACAAAGCTGTGCTCTATGTCATTCAACACACTCCCCAACATCTTCAGAAAATGCTCTCAAACAGATCGGCCAAGTCGAAAACCCTGCATGAAGTCACCGTGGTTGTTATAGATCATCCCCAAATGAGCAACACAGTCCTCAAGGACTCTAAAGCCATTAAAGTCCACGTAAGGAGGCCCACAGCCCCAGAAAGCTGCAGGATCGAGGTCATTGACTTCAGGCTGGTCAAAACGAGTAAAAAAGGCAACAGCCTCGCTCACAGGATCTGGAAGGGTAGCGGAACTGCTGCCCGCTACAAACGGAGGTGGGGCTATAGGAAGAGGTCTTGCCAAGGGAAACACAAGGCATGAGATGAAAAACTAAAAGAGAAAACAGGAAGGAAACAAACCCAAGGAGAGCAAACGAGAAAAGACAAGGGGAAAGAAAGCTTACCAGAACTGGCAACACTGGGGGCTGCAGGAAGAACTGAAGTAGGCACTGAAGGAATGGCAGAAACCGATGCTGTAAATATAGCAGAAGCTGGCGCAGAAAATACAACAGGAATGGGTACTGTGGGCACGGCAGGAGTGGCTACAGCAGGCACACTTACACTTGGTGCAATGCTTAGCCCTTCAAAAGTCTCTGCAAACAGAGAAATAGACAAGCAAATAAAAAAGGAAAGGAATAAACTTAACGGAGAAAGAAGAAAAAAGTTAAGGAAGAAAGCACATACCCATTGCCTCGGGTGGAACACTATCCTCTTCCTCAAATTCAGAAATCCTCCTCCCCAAGACAGGCTCATCCTCAGGATCCTCAAAGATCTCCTCAAACCCCTCGGAGGACAATTCAGCACGAGACCCACGTGTGGCAGAAACGGGAATAGAAGAGGGAGTAACTACCAAGGAAGAAACGCCCTGCACTACCTGAGAGAGAGCAGCAAAAGGGTCACCAGTAGAAATGATGAGAGGTGTAGTAGGAGTAACCTCGACCTCAGCAACAGCAGGAGGGGTGGTTCCTCTTTGAACAGAAGATCTCATGGCAAGAGTAGGGGTGACCTCACTAACCTCCCTAATATGAGTACCCTCATCTGTGGGTACCGGTCTAGTAGGGGAGGTAGTGGCTGCAGAAGGAGCAGGTGCAGCAGATTCGACCCCACCAAAAGTGCCCTCTGTAGGAATACCCATAGGGGCAGAAAGCTCCTCGACCGTAGGGCGATATACGAAAAGAGGCTCAGGCTCATCCTAAAGGACAAAACAAAGAAAGGGTGTAAAGACCGAATTATTTTTCTGGGCGAATGAAGTAACCAAAAAAAAAATGTAGCAGACTGGACATATACAGGAGCAAGAAGATATGTACCTCTGATTCGGGTTCCTCAAGCATAAGGGGACGGGCGGCTGACGTATCCTCCTTTTGCTTAGACTGTAAAAGCAAAAGGGATAAGAAAAAGGGGTCAAGGAAAAAGTCAGCCAAATTCAGAGTAGGTCAAAAAGAGGAAGAAGTATATACCTATACATGTACTTGGAAGACAAAGCAAGAAAAAGTGTTTAGAAACTTACTCTTTGCTGAGCAGCAAATACAGGATGGGGAGTTGTCTTCCTTTTGCTGCCTCGTGTTCTGCCGGCAGGAGTAGCACTTGCAGGAGGCTGAAGAGTGGCAGACTTGGACTTGCTGAGAGATTTAAGCTTGGCAGGAGCTTTCTTGGCCGGCACAGGAATTTTGACTACTTTAACCTTCTTTTCCCAACCTGAGGGGTAATCACCTGTGTGCCAATACCATCCACTCTTCTCCTCGTCCCACTCGAAGATGGCAGATCAATTCTGTTTCCTGGCATAGGCCAACACAGATTTAGAAGGAAGGAGTAACCGAGGATTGGGGGAGATAACCATACTGAGTCCCTCAGGAGGTATAAGAGAGAAACCGCGACTACCAGCCAACTCTGCATCAAACGAGTTCATGACAAGCTACCAATAGAGGTGCATAGCAGTGGTGCAAAGGCCTTCCCTCGAAGAACCAGCAACTGTGACCGCACTAAAATGCTCTCTCCAAAAGTCGAAAGCAGTGTGCCGCAGAAAAGGCCTAGTCGAAGTAGGAGACTCTGCGAGGAAGGAGAGGTCATCAAGGATATCCTGGTCCAGGCCAAACTATCTCCTCACTCGGTTGGCAGGGTAATGCCGAATAGGGCAGTCATCTAGGATTAGTGGCAGCCAAATATGTGATGCCCGTCTCATTAAAGCCAGCCAGCGAGGTAGTAGTACTAACGGTATCAACGAACAGACCCATTACCGAATCAGCATAAGTATAACCAGGACGCAACTGTCTATAAGCTCTCCAGGAAAAGCCAACACCCTCATTAAAGGACTCAATGACAGAATAATCAATGGGCTTCAAACCAGACCAACGAAAAGCCAAAGGAAAATCGAGCTCAAACCTGCCACAAAAATCAGTAATGGCCCGCAGACAAGATTGGTACTTCTCTTTAGCAAATCTGACAAGCCTACACTTTGCCAAATATTGAGCACAACGCTCAAACAACAACTGCTGCAGAATAGTGCTGTGTACAGAGGAAGCAACTATGTGGCAGGAACCGGCCTGACTCTCATCACTCCGCAGGATATCCAGTTGCACATATAAATGCCCCAAAAACATGGGGGCTAGCAGCAGACTCACCCCAACAGATATTTTAATGGCCAAACAAAAATACAACGGCTTTATGGCATAATGGGGATGGGACCCAAAGACAAACTTAGAAAGCCAAAAAGCAATAAAGGCAGCATGACGAGCAACAGCAGAAAACTTGGAAGAGGAACTAACCCAATAAGACAGCTTAGCGTTTCCGGCCATCCTCTTCTTCAACTCCACTTCAATATCTTCTTCTTCTGGGGAAAGCACAATAGCGGCAGGATTAGCATCCCCGAGAATAGGCAAAAGAAACTGATTGGCCACGTCCTCGAGAGTGACCGTAACTTCGCCGCAAGAGAAGAAGAATGTGTGAGTGGTGGAACACCATCGGCGAACTAAATGGCAAAGATTGTAGAGGTCTCGAAAGTTGGAAAGGCTTCGGGAAAGAACGACGGCCTTTAGAACACCAGCCCGCTGAAGCAAACCCATGAAATGCATATCCGATAACTCACTGTCAACCCACTCTTTCCAACCCAAGGCGGTGCCAGACCCAAACTCAAAATGAATAGGCACAGGAAGGGCGACGCCTTGACGGATAACCAAATCGGAGATGGAGGAAGACACCGGAGCCCAAGAAACATTGGGGTTTCGCCGGCAAAGAACGAGCCACACACGGCCCGGCGGTGGCGGTACATAATCCCCAGGAGCCTTAGGAAAGTGAGGACTAGGACGGTACCAAGGATCAATCAGAGGGGTGCACTCGCTGTTTGGGTCGCGCCGCTCTTCCTCCTCCTCGGAACGGTCCAAATCGGAGTGCACGTCCTCCTCTTCTACTTCTTGTTCCACCGGAGGATCCACGGCAACGCTTTTCCCTTTACGGCGGGAAGAAGCTGGAGTTTTCACCGGTGCCATGGTGTAAGGATTTGAACGGAGCAAGGGAGAGATGAGTGTTCGAGAAGAAGATGATGATGAGGAAAGGAAAATATTTTGAAATAAAAGGAGTTTGTGTCTGCGTTGGGAAGGGATTCTTCTCTTAAATACCTGAGTTATTAAGGCCGGCACGAAGAGAGGTGACGGGTTGGCCATTGAGAAAAGAACGAAATTAATGAGGAAGCAATAATGTTTTAAAGCAACTACCATTTTGGGAAATTCGAAGAGTTGTCACTGTTCACGGCAAGAAAAAAATATATCTATGCAAGAAGGAGTTCGTGGTTTCAAAAAGCCCGTGAAGGAAAAGAAAAAGTGAGAAAAGACAAAAAAGTCCTTCATTTACATATGAACCGCAAGAACGCTCCATATATTCAGGGGGCTAAACGTTGAGGGTCATTTTTGTAAAGCCAGCCCAACCCAGCAAAGCAGGCAATAAAAGTGGCAGGCATGGAATAAGACTGTTAGGCCCAAGCGGCAGAAAAGGTAGGACACATGCCCATAACATGAATAAATGGGTCTTGAGGAAGTAAATGGGCCCAAAGGGCCCGGAAAGAGAGAAATGACACCCATGGGCAATGTATGTTATGAAAAAGCAAGAATGGGTCGTGGCAGGCCCAAGGCAATGTAAACAAAGAAAGTAGGGGTTGATGGCAAGCCCATGAACCCCAAGGATGAGTATGAGGAGATTGGGCCGGGGAAGCCCAATCAAGTTAGTAAAAGCCCATGGGAAAGCAAAGTCAGTAAATGGGCCGAGGAAACCCAAGGAAAGTAAAAGGGCCGCAGGCCCAAAGAGAAAAAAGGAAAAGGGACAATGGAGCCCATGAGTAAGAACACCAGTAGACTCTCTTAAGCCACTGGGGGAAAGAAAGGAACAGCAGGCCTGAAAAGAGGCCCAGCAGGAACAAAAATTGCCAAGGCAGGAAAGGCCGAGTAACACGACAGGAAGCTAACGCAATTAAAGAATTGGGCTGAAGAGAACATAAAACCCAATACTCGGTAAAATCCAGACCCTGTGGGATGGGAAATCAGAGTAAAAGTTTGGGAAAACCCAAGGACGAACGACTGGCAATGCAAGCAAAATGTCCAGAACACGGTAGATACATGGACAGCAGGCAGACTTCAGACATGAACCAACGCGCAAGGCCCAGGCACCGCCAGCCTGTACCCAGCCAATACGGGACATGGTGGGGTCATGGGTCAGAGGTAAGAGGGCATGGTTTGGAGGTAGGGAGAGGGGAAGGCCTGTTTTGAGGTCCCTGCTCAGACTCTTTTGGGGAATACGTCCTGCTGGGATGGCATATCACCCAAAAGAGGCAAGGCTGAGTGGGGACCAATAGGTGCATGCCATGAGGGATAGGAGAGAGAAACACCACCGCGGCAGGACAAGGTGCCGCAGCGGACTAACAGACAAAACGCTGTCTTTGTCTGTGACAGAGGGGCTCGCAGACAGCAATAAGGGTCTGCGAGTGTGCCCAGACCAGACGAAAAACGGTTAGAGGGTAGAATAGTAAAAAAATCGGTCTCGGTAGGCACTATAAAAGGATGCCTCTGCCATGTGCAAAAACAACAACAAGCACAAGAGCAATACAACGCAGCTTAAAAAAGAGAATACTCTGTAACTTGCTTAGAAAAACAAAGGAGGATAACACTAAAAAATGACCAAAGTGGAAATTACTAAGAAAGGACTAGAAAAGAAAGAAAGAAAGAGAGAAAAAAAGGAGCAAGTGAGAGTGGCATGCACCGATAGGCCCCTTCCTTTCTCTCCCTCTCGAATCCCTGTTCTTTTCTATAATTATTTTGAGAAAGTGTCCATTCAGGTCCGCCTCCCTCAAACCTATTAACTTCCGCGGCAGGAACCCCGTTTTCTTTCCTCGTAGGTTAATTGCGTTGAGAAGAGGTGTTCTTTTTCTTTGGCCTTACTCTTGCGGATCGAACTGAATTTATTTACATAAATTGTGGATTAAATCTTTATTACCATTTGCCCTTACTATTTATTTGTCAAAGATTGCTAAATGTTATTATAGTTTGATCATTTCTTATTAAAAGAACTATCTGGTCATTCCAGAACATATGATTTTGTTTTATCAATTGTATCTGTCTGCCGCAAGCTCTTCTCTGGGACAGCTCAGTCTGCGGTAAGTACCCTCCTGGCAGACGAGGCATAGTTCACGCACAAACCGGCCAAGTTGAGTTCCAGTTGGCCCGGTCTCGACTCTTGCAACCCAGAACACTTGGGCCTACATTCATAAAGGGTCAGCCCGGCCCAACATAGCAAAAAAGGCCCCCACAGTTATTATAAAAGGAGATAAGTGTCGAATATATGATAAATTGTCTTTAAGGGCAAGTGGGAGATTATTAGGGTTTGTGCCCTAAAATCCAATTTATTGGCATGTCATGAATAATTGAGTTGTTTAATTATATGAGACAATTTATGAACTAGTGGGACATTATCTTAGTCCATGAGATGCACAGTATGTGATTTATGTGAAAAGTGACAGAAAGATATAAATCACAAGTTCTTTGTAAACTCATAATTTTAGTTCGTAGTCGGTGACGAAATTGGGCATTTCATCTGCGAAGACTATAACATATCAACTAAGATGATTTGTCTTGATCATGGAAGTGGAGACTTCTAGTTGATATGTTGATATGTTTTAAGAGTTAAGACATATTGAACTGGACCGCTGTAAGATTTATTATTCTCCTAATGACTGTCAAATGAATAATAAATCTCACGACTTCTATTTACATCAACTCTAAATCCTAAGAGAATAATGGACCTGATCATGAGATGTAGGTTGTTTTGATATATCAGGAGTGAGATCTATGTTACGGTCAAAACCTCAGTATGTTGGGCAGCCGCATTTAATGTTGATGGAACATATATTCTCAAGATGGAATTCATAATCTCTTAACGGAGATATAAATATTTCCTTGAGATAAGTTTAATGGGTTTAGTTATTTAGAGTGTTGGGCCCAACCACTTTAGTAAGGAGTTATTAAAGTATATATTTATGGAATTGGATTTCTCAAATATATGATGAATAACATAAAATGATTAAACCGGATATTCAAGGATTAAGATGTAATAATTTTCAAAGTGGCAGTCTATTTTATGACTTTGTATTACTATGAATATTTTTATGAAGGGGTTGTATGTATAATAAATTCTTGGGATATAATTTATTAATAAGGCCTAGAGTGCAATTATATTCTTATAATGGTATTGCTTATAATTAATGATAACTTTGAACTTGTCAAGAGTTGACAAAAAAGTCTAAGGCCCATTGGAGCTAGAGTCTTATTTGTTCCCATTGGTCCCATCTCAAGCCATAAACTAAAGCCCAATTGGGTAGGCCCAAAAGGCTAACCCAATTAGAAAATCATTCATTAATTAACAATAGTTATTAAATAAAGAAACTACAGAGAATAGTTTAAACGTACGTATGATAAAAAAAAAAAAAAAAAATCAGATTTTCTCCATAAGGAGAAAAAGAAGTTTTTTTTTTTTTTTTTTTCTTTGAGAGTCTATGTACAAAAGGCTAATTGAGAGACCACACATCTTGGGCACCACGTGGAATTGAGATGAAGATTGACGGTATTCTCAAGTTATGTTTGGAAATTCACTGCATCAAGGTACGCATCCTGTACTTTATTCTAGAATGCATGGTTACATGTTATCCTGCAGAGATTGAAGAAGATCCGTCTTTTGTTACTTCCGCTATGTGTTTTGTATGAGATACAAAACTAGATTTTCCAACATCAATAACTTTCTTACGCATTTTACCAGTCCCATTTCCCATGCCCTACACTTGTCTGTGTGTTTATATATATATATATATATATACATATTTGGCAATCATTAACATAACACACTTTCCCGTGCGTGTATATACATATGGCATGCGAGACGACACCCAATCAGGTAAGCCAACACCGCTATACTCCTTTTAACATCCCCCCCTATGCTTTCAAAATTCCACTCTTATCATCTTTTTCCAGAACGCTGTGGATTGAGAAAAGAAGACCAGTAAGTGAATTTTAAGCTAAACATTAATTCTAGAGTCTAAAAACCGACGTCAAAAATCAAATTATACTTATCAATCACTTTCGCAAGCATGTTACTAGTCCCATTTCCCATGCCCCAAACTTGTCTGTGTGTGTATATATATACAAATTTGGCAATTATTAGCATAACACACTTGTCTGTGTTGTATATAAATATTGCATGCAAGACAACACCCGATAAGATAAGCCCACACCACTATACCCCTTTTAACATCCCACCTATGCTTTCAAAATTCCACTCTTATCATCTTTTTTCTAGAATGTGGTGGAGTGAGAAAAGGGGACTAGTAAGTGAATTTTAAGCTAAACGTTAATTTTAGAGTCTAAAAACCGACGTAAAAAATCAAATTATACTAATCAATCACTTCTGCGTGCATGTTACCAGTCCCATTTCCCATGCCCCAAACTTGTCTGTGTGTGTATATATGTACATATTTGGCTATTATTAACATAACACACTTGTCCGTGTTGTATATACATATTCATGCGAGATGATACCCAATAAGATATGCCCACACCGATATACCCCTTTTAACATCCCACCTATGCTTCCAAAATTCTACTCTTATCAACTTTTTTCTAGAATGTGGTGGAGTGAGAAAAAGGACCAGTAAGTGAATTTTCAGCTAAATGTTAATTTTAGAGTCTAAAAACCGACGTCAAAAATCAAATTATACTTATCAATCACTTTCGTAAGCATGTTACTTGCCCATTTCCCATGCCCCAAACTTGTCCGTGTGTATATATATCTATACATACTTGGCAATCGTTAACATAACACACTTGTACGTGTGTGTATATACATATTGCATGCGAGACGACACTCAATTAGATAAACCAACACCACTATACTCCTTTTAACATCCCACCTATGCTTTCAAAATTCCACTCTTACCATCTTTTATCCAAAATATGGTGGAGTGAGCAAAGAAGACAAGTAAGGGAATTTCAAGCTAAACTTTAATTCTAGAGTCCAAACACGAACCTCAAAAATTAAATTATACTTATCAATAACTTTCTTAGGCATTTTACTAGTCCCATTCCCATGCCCCACACTTGTTTGTGTGTTTATATATATATTTATATACACATATTCGGCAATCACTAACATAACACAGTTTCCCAGGTGTGTATATACATATGGCATGCGAGATGACACCCAATAAGATATGCCAACAGCACTATACTCCTTTTAACATCCCACCTATGCTTTCAAAATTCCACTCTCATCATCTTTTTTCCAAAATGTGGTGGAGCGAGAAAAGAGGACCAGCAAGTGAATTTTAAGCTAAACGTTAATTCTAGAGTCTAAATATCGACATCAAAAATCAAATTATACTTATCAATCACTTTTGCAAGCAGCTTACTAGTCCCATTTCCCATGCCCAAAACTTGTCTACGTGTGTATATATATATATATATATTTGGCAATTATTAACATAACACACTTGTCCGAGTTGTACATACATATTCATGCGAGACGACACCCTATAAGATAAGCCCACACCGCTATACCCCTTTTAACATCCCACCTATGCTTTCAAAATTCCACTCTTATTATCTTTTTTCTAGAATGTGGTGGAGTGAGAAAAAGGACCAGGAAGTGAATTTTAAGCTAAATGTAATTCTAGAGTCTAAAAAGCGACGTGAAAAATCAAATTATACTTATCAATCACTTTCGTAAGCACGTTACTTGTCCCATTTCCCATGCCCCAAACTTTTCCGTGTGTGTATATATATATATACATATTTGGCAACATTAACATAACACACTTGTATGTGCGTGTATATACATATTGCACGCGAGACGACACCCAATAAGATAAGCCAACACTGGTATACTCCTTTTAACATCCCACCTATGCTTTCAAAATTCCACTCTTATCAAGTTTTTTCCAAAATGTGGTGGAGTCAGCAAAGAAGACCAGTAAGTGAATTTTAAGCTAAACTTTAATTCTAGACTCTAAAAACCGACCTCAAAAATGAAATTGCACTTATCAATAACTTTCTTAGGCATTTTAACAGTCCCATTTCCCATGCCCCACACTTGTCTATGTGTTTATATATATATATATATATATACATATTTGGCAATCATTAACATAACACACCTCTGCTTTCAAAATTCCTCTCTTATAATCATTTTTCCAAAATGTTGTGGACTAAGAAAAGAAGGCCAGTACGTGAATTTTATGCTAAACTTTAATTCTAGACTCCAAAAACTGACGTCAAAAATCAACTTATACTTATCAATCACTTTCGCAAGCGTGTTACTAGCCCAATTTCCCTTGCCCCAAACTTGTCTGTGTGTGTATATATATACATATTAGGCAATTATTAACATAACACACTTGTCCGTGTTGTATATACATATTGTATGCGAGACAACACCCGATACGATAAGCCCAGACCGCTATTCCCCTTTTAACACCCCACCTATGCTTTCAAAATTCCTCTATTATCATCTTTTTTCTGGAATGTGGTGGAGTGACAAAAGAGGACAAGTAAGTAAATTTTAAGCTAAACGTTAATTCTAGAGTCTAAAAACCGGCGTCAAAAATCAAATTGTACTTATCAATTACTTTTGCGAGCATATTACTAGTCCCATTTCCCATGCCCCAAACTTGCCTGTGTGTGTATATATGTACATATTTGGCTATTATTAACATAACACTTGCCCGTGTTGTATATACATATTCATGCGAGACGACACCTGATAAGATATGCCCACACCGCTATACCCCTTTTAACATCCAACATATACTTTCAAAATTCCACTCTTATCATCTTCTTTACAAAATGTTGTGGACTGAGAGAAGAAGACCAGTAAGTGAATTTTAAGCAAAATGTTAATTCTAGAGTCTAAAAACCGACGTCAAAAATCAAATTATACTAATCAATCACTTTCATAAGCACGTTACTTGCCCATTTCCCACGCCCCAAACTTGTCTGTGTGTCTATACATATACAAATTTGGCAAATATTAACATAACACACTTGTCCGTGTTGTATATACATATTGTATGTGAGATAACACCCGATAAGATAAGCCCACACCGCTATTCCCCTTTTAACACCCCACCTATGCTTTCAAAATTCCTCTATTATCATCTTTTTTCTGGAATGTGGTGGAGTGATGAAACAGAACCAGTAAGTGAATTTTTAGCTAAACGTTAATTCTAGAGTCTAAAAACCGACGTCAAAAATCAAATTATACTTATCAATTACTTTCACGAGCATATTACTAGTCCCATTTCCCATGTCCCAAACTTGTCTGTGTGTGTATATATGTACATATTTGGCTATTATTAACATAACGCACTTGTCCATGTTGTATATACATATTCATGCGAGACGACACACGATAAGATATGCCCACACCGCTATACCCCTTTTAACATCCGACCTATGCTTTCAAAATTCCACTCTTATCAACGTTTTTCTGGAATGTGGTGGAGTGAGAAAAAGGACCAGTAAGTGAATTTTAAGCTAAATGTTAATTCTAGAGTCTAAAAACCGACGTCAAAAATCAAATTATACTTATCAATCACTTTCGTAAGCACATTACTTGCCCATTTCCCACGCCCCAAACTTGTTCGTGTGTACATATATATATACATATTTGGCAATCATTAACATAACACACTTGTACGTGTCTGTATATACATATTGCATGCGAGACGACACCCAATTAGATAAACCAACACCGCTATACTCCTTTTAGCATCCCACCTATGCTTTCAAAATTCCACTCTTATCATCCTTTTTCCAAAATGTGGTGGAGTGAGCAAAGAGGACCAGTAAGTGAATTTCAAGCCAAACTTTAATTCTAGAGTGCAAACAGAGACCTCAAAAATCAAATTATACTTGTCAATAACTTCTTAGGCATTTTAGCCGTCCCATTTCCCATGCCCCACACTTGTTTGTGTGTTTATATATATATATATATATATATATATATTTGGCAATCACTAACACAACACACTTTCCTGTGTGTGTATATACATATGGCATGCGAGACGACACCCAATAAGATATGCCAACAGCGCTATACTCCTTTAAACATCCCACCTATGCGTTCAAAATTCCACTCTTATAATCTTTTTACCAAAATGTGGAGTGAGAAAAGAGGACCAGCAAGTGAATTTTAAGCTAAACGTTAATTCTAGAGTCTAAAGATCGACATCACAAATCAAATTATACTTATCAATCACTTTCGCAAGCAGGTTACTAGTCCCATTTCCCATGCCCCAAACTTGTCCATGGGTGTATATATACATATATTTGGCAATTATTAATATAACACACTTGTCCGTGTTGTATATACATATTCATGCGAGACGACACCCGATAAGATAAGCCCGCACCGCTATACCCCTTTTAACATCCCACCTACGCTTTCAAAATTCCACTCTTATCATCTTTTTTCTGGAATGTGATGGAGTGAGAAAAAGGACCAGGAAGTGAATTTTATGCTAAATGTAATTCTAGAGTCAAAAAACCGACGTGACAAATCAAATTATACTTATCAATCAATTTCATAAGCACGTTANGAGAATAATAAATCTCACAGCGGTCCAGTTCAATATGTCTTAACTCTTAAAACATATCAACATACCAACTAGAAGTCTCCACTTCCATGATCAAGACAAATCATCTTAGTTGATATGTTATAGTCTTCGCAGATGAAACGCCCAATTTCATCACCGACTACGAACTAAAATTCTGAGTTTACAAAGAACTTGTGATTTATATCTTTCTGTGACTTTTCACATAAATCACATACTATACATCTCATAGACTAAGATAATGTCCCATTAGTTCATAAATGGTCTCATATAATTAAGCAACTTAATTATTCATGACATGCCAATAAATTGGATTTTAGGGCACAAACCCTAACAGGACTCTCCTCGTGAAAACAGCACGGGCAATCTCCCGGAGGTAATCCAAAATAAACTCCACAGTAAAACCTACGCTGATAAGCTCCTGCCCCACAGCCCTCCACTGCAGGATCCTCTCGGTAGAAACAGTGTCGACAAAGCTGTGCTCTATGTCATTCAACACACTCCCCAACATCTTCAGAAAATGCTCTCAAACAGATCGGCCAAGTCGAAAACCCTGCATGAAGTCACCGTGGTTGTTATAGATCATCCCCAAATGAGCAACACAGTCCTCAAGGACTCTAAAGCCATTAAAGTCCACGTAAGGAGGCCCACAGCCCCAGAAAGCTGCAGGATCGAGGTCATTGACTTCAGGCTGGTCAAAACGAGTAAAAAAGGCAACAGCCTCGCTCACAGGATCTGGAAGGGTAGCGGAACTGCTGCCCGCTACAAACGGAGGTGGGGCTATAGGAAGAGGTCTTGCCAAGGGAAACACAAGGCATGAGATGAAAAACTAAAAGAGAAAACAGGAAGGAAACAAACCCAAGGAGAGCAAACGAGAAAAGACAAGGGGAAAGAAAGCTTACCAGAACTGGCAACACTGGGGGCTGCAGGAAGAACTGAAGTAGGCACTGAAGGAATGGCAGAAACCGATGCTGTAAATATAGCAGAAGCTGGCGCAGAAAATACAACAGGAATGGGTACTGTGGGCACGGCAGGAGTGGCTACAGCAGGCACACTTACACTTGGTGCAATGCTTAGCCCTTCAAAAGTCTCTGCAAACAGAGAAATAGACAAGCAAATAAAAAAGGAAAGGAATAAACTTAACGGAGAAAGAAGAAAAAAGTTAAGGAAGAAAGCACATACCCATTGCCTCGGGTGGAACACTATCCTCTTCCTCAAATTCAGAAATCCTCCTCCCCAAGACAGGCTCATCCTCAGGATCCTCAAAGATCTCCTCAAACCCCTCGGAGGACAATTCAGCACGAGACCCACGTGTGGCAGAAACGGGAATAGAAGAGGGAGTAACTACCAAGGAAGAAACGCCCTGCACTACCTGAGAGAGAGCAGCAAAAGGGTCACCAGTAGAAATGATGAGAGGTGTAGTAGGAGTAACCTCGACCTCAGCAACAGCAGGAGGGGTGGTTCCTCTTTGAACAGAAGATCTCATGGCAAGAGTAGGGGTGACCTCACTAACCTCCCTAATATGAGTACCCTCATCTGTGGGTACCGGTCTAGTAGGGGAGGTAGTGGCTGCAGAAGGAGCAGGTGCAGCAGATTCGACCCCACCAAAAGTGCCCTCTGTAGGAATACCCATAGGGGCAGAAAGCTCCTCGACCGTAGGGCGATATACGAAAAGAGGCTCAGGCTCATCCTAAAGGACAAAACAAAGAAAGGGTGTAAAGACCGAATTATTTTTCTGGGCGAATGAAGTAACCAAAAAAAAAATGTAGCAGACTGGACATATACAGGAGCAAGAAGATATGTACCTCTGATTCGGGTTCCTCAAGCATAAGGGGACGGGCGGCTGACGTATCCTCCTTTTGCTTAGACTGTAAAAGCAAAAGGGATAAGAAAAAGGGGTCAAGGAAAAAGTCAGCCAAATTCAGAGTAGGTCAAAAAGAGGAAGAAGTATATACCTATACATGTACTTGGAAGACAAAGCAAGAAAAAGTGTTTAGAAACTTACTCTTTGCTGAGCAGCAAATACAGGATGGGGAGTTGTCTTCCTTTTGCTGCCTCGTGTTCTGCCGGCAGGAGTAGCACTTGCAGGAGGCTGAAGAGTGGCAGACTTGGACTTGCTGAGAGATTTAAGCTTGGCAGGAGCTTTCTTGGCCGGCACAGGAATTTTGACTACTTTAACCTTCTTTTCCCAACCTGAGGGGTAATCACCTGTGTGCCAATACCATCCACTCTTCTCCTCGTCCCACTCGAAGATGGCAGATCAATTCTGTTTCCTGGCATAGGCCAACACAGATTTAGAAGGAAGGAGTAACCGAGGATTGGGGGAGATAACCATACTGAGTCCCTCAGGAGGTATAAGAGAGAAACCGCGACTACCAGCCAACTCTGCATCAAACGAGTTCATGACAAGCTACCAATAGAGGTGCATAGCAGTGGTGCAAAGGCCTTCCCTCGAAGAACCAGCAACTGTGACCGCACTAAAATGCTCTCTCCAAAAGTCGAAAGCAGTGTGCCGCAGAAAAGGCCTAGTCGAAGTAGGAGACTCTGCGAGGAAGGAGAGGTCATCAAGGATATCCTGGTCCAGGCCAAACTATCTCCTCACTCGGTTGGCAGGGTAATGCCGAATAGGGCAGTCATCTAGGATTAGTGGCAGCCAAATATGTGATGCCCGTCTCATTAAAGCCAGCCAGCGAGGTAGTAGTACTAACGGTATCAACGAACAGACCCATTACCGAATCAGCATAAGTATAACCAGGACGCAACTGTCTATAAGCTCTCCAGGAAAAGCCAACACCCTCATTAAAGGACTCAATGACAGAATAATCAATGGGCTTCAAACCAGACCAACGAAAAGCCAAAGGAAAATCGAGCTCAAACCTGCCACAAAAATCAGTAATGGCCCGCAGACAAGATTGGTACTTCTCTTTAGCAAATCTGACAAGCCTACACTTTGCCAAATATTGAGCACAACGCTCAAACAACAACTGCTGCAGAATAGTGCTGTGTACAGAGGAAGCAACTATGTGGCAGGAACCGGCCTGACTCTCATCACTCCGCAGGATATCCAGTTGCACATATAAATGCCCCAAAAACATGGGGGCTAGCAGCAGACTCACCCCAACAGATATTTTAATGGCCAAACAAAAATACAACGGCTTTATGGCATAATGGGGATGGGACCCAAAGATAAACTTAGAAAGCCAAAAAGCAATAAAGGCAGCATGACGAGCAACAGCAGAAAACTTGGAAGAGGAACTAACCCAATAAGACAGCTTAGCGTTTCCGGCCATCCTCTTCTTCAACTCCACTTCAATATCTTCTTCTTCTGGGGAAAGCACAATAGCGGCAGGATTAGCATCCCCGAGAATAGGCAAAAGAAACTGATTGGCCACGTCCTCGAGAGTGACCGTAACTTCGCCGCAAGAGAAGAAGAATGTGTGAGTGGTGGAACACCATCGGCGAACTAAATGGCAAAGATTGTAGAGGTCTCGAAAGTTGGAAAGGCTTCGGGAAAGAACGACGGCCTTTAGAACACCAGCCCGCTGAAGCAAACCCATGAAATGCATATCCGATAACTCACTGTCAACCCACTCTTTCCAACCCAAGGCGGTGCCAGACCCAAACTCAAAATGAATAGGCACAGGAAGGGCGACGCCTTGACGGATAACCAAATCGGAGATGGAGGAAGACACCGGAGCCCAAGAAACATTGGGGTTTCGCCGGCAAAGAACGAGCCACACACGGCCCGGCGGTGGCGGTACATAATCCCCAGGAGCCTTAGGAAAGTGAGGACTAGGACGGTACCAAGGATCAATCAGAGGGGTGCACTCGCTGTTTGGGTCGCGCCGCTCTTCCTCCTCCTCGGAACGGTCCAAATCGGAGTGCACGTCCTCCTCTTCTACTTCTTGTTCCACCGGAGGATCCACGGCAACGCTTTTCCCTTTACGGCGGGAAGAAGCTGGAGTTTTCACCGGTGCCATGGTGTAAGGATTTGAATGGAGCAAGGGAGAGATGAGTGTTCGAGAAGAAGATGATGATGAGGAAAGGAAAATATTTTGAAATAAAAGGAGTTTGTGTCTGCGTTGGGAAGGGATTCTTCTCTTAAATACCTGAGTTATTAAGGCCGGCACGAAGAGAGGTGACGGGTTGGCCATTGAGAAAAGAACGAAATTAATGAGGAAGCAATAATGTTTTAAAGCAACTACCATTTTGGGAAATTCGAAGAGTTGTCACTGTTCACGGCAAGAAAAAAATATATCTATGCAAGAAGGAGTTCGTGGTTTCAAAAAGCCCGTGAAGGAAAAGAAAAAGTGAGAAAAGACAAAAAAGTCCTTCATTTACATATGAACCGCAAGAACGCTCCATATATTCAGGGGGCTAAACGTTGAGGGTCATTTTTGTAAAGCCAGCCCAACCCAGCAAAGCAGGCAATAAAAGTGGCAGGCATGGAATAAGACTGTTAGGCCCAAGCGGCAGAAAAGGTAGGACACATGCCCATAACATGAATAAATGGGTCTTGAGGAAGTAAATGGGCCCAAAGGGCCCGGAAAGAGAGAAATGACACCCATGGGCAATGTATGTTATGAAAAAGCAAGAATGGGTCGTGGCAGGCCCAAGGCAATGTAAACAAAGAAAGTAGGGGTTGATGGCAAGCCCATGAACCCCAAGGATGAGTATGAGGAGATTGGGCCGGGGAAGCCCAATCAAGTTAGTAAAAGCCCATGGGAAAGCAAAGTCAGTAAATGGGCCGAGGAAACCCAAGGAAAGTAAAAGGGCCGCAGGCCCAAAGAGAAAAAAGGAAAAGGGACAATGGAGCCCATGAGTAAGAACACCAGTAGACTCTCTTAAGCCACTGGGGGAAAGAAAGGAACAGCAGGCCTGAAAAGAGGCCCAGCAGGAACAAAAATTGCCAAGGCAGGAAAGGCCGAGTAACACGACAGGAAGCTAACGCAATTAAAGAATTGGGCTGAAGAGAACATAAAACCCAATACTCGGTAAAATCCAGACCCTGTGGGATGGGAAATCAGAGTAAAAGTTTGGGAAAACCCAAGGACGAACGACTGGCAATGCAAGCAAAATGTCCAGAACACGGTAGATACATGGACAGCAGGCAGACTTCAGACATGAACCAACGCGCAAGGCCCAGGCACCGCCAGCCTGTACCCAGCCAATACGGGACATGGTGGGGTCATGGGTCAGAGGTAAGAGGGCATGGTTTGGAGGTAGGGAGAGGGGAAGGCCTGTTTTGAGGTCCCTGCTCAGACTCTTTTGGGGAATACGTCCTGCTGGGATGGCATATCACCCAAAAGAGGCAAGGCTGAGTGGGGACCAATAGGTGCATGCCATGAGGGATAGGAGAGAGAAACACCACCGCGGCAGGACAAGGTGCCGCAGCGGACTAACAGACAAAACGCTGTCTTTGTCTGTGACAGAGGGGCTCGCAGACAGCAATAAGGGTCTGCGAGTGTGCCCAGACCAGACGAAAAACGGTTAGAGGGTAGAATAGTAAAAAAATCGGTCTCGGTAGGCACTATAAAAGGATGCCTCTGCCATGTGCAAAAACAACAACAAGCACAAGAGCAATACAACGCAGCTTAAAAAAGAGAATACTCTGTAACTTGCTTAGAAAAACAAAGGAGGATAACACTAAAAAACGACCAAAGTGGAAATTACTAAGAAAGGACTAGAAAAGAAAGAAAGAAAGAGAGAAAAAAAGGAGCAAGTGAGAGTGGCATGCACCGATAGGCCCCTTCCTTTCTCTCCCTCTCGAATCCCTGTTCTTTTCTATAATTATTTTGAGAAAGTGTCCATTCAGGTCCGCCTCCCTCAAACCTATTAACTTCCGCGGCAGGAACCCCGTTTTCTTTCCTCGTAGGTTAATTGCGTTGAGAAGAGGTGTTCTTTTTCTTTGGCCTTACTCTTGCGGATCGAACTGAATTTATTTACATAAATTGTGGATTAAATCTTTATTACCATTTGCCCTTACTATTTATTTGTCAAAGATTGCTAAATGTTATTATAGTTTGATCATTTCTTATTAAAAGAACTATCTGGTCATTCCAGAACATATGATTTTGTTTTATCAATTGTATCTGTCTGCCGCAAGCTCTTCTCTGGGACAGCTCAGTCTGCGGTAAGTACCCTCCTGGCAGACGAGGCATAGTTCACGCACAAACCGGCCAAGTTGAGTTCCAGTTGGCCCGGTCTCGACTCTTGCAACCCAGAACACTTGGGCCTACATTCATAAAGGGTCAGCCCGGCCCAACATAGCAAAAAAGGCCCCCACAGTTATTATAAAAGGAGATAAGTGTCGAATATATGATAAATTGTCTTTAAGGGCAAGTGGGAGATTATTAGGGTTTGTGCCCTAAAATCCAATTTATTGGCATGTCATGAATAATTGAGTTGTTTAATTATATGAGACAATTTATGAACTAGTGGGACATTATCTTAGTCCATGAGATGCACAGTATGTGATTTATGTGAAAAGTGACAGAAAGATATAAATCACAAGTTCTTTGTAAACTCATAATTTTAGTTCGTAGTCGGTGACGAAATTGGGCATTTCATCTGCGAAGACTATAACATATCAACTAAGATGATTTGTCTTGATCATGGAAGTGGAGACTTCTAGTTGATATGTTGATATGTTTTAAGAGTTAAGACATATTGAACTGGACCGCTGTAAGATTTATTATTCTCCTAATGACTGTCAAATGAATAATAAATCTCACGACTTCTATTTACATCAACTCTAAATCCTAAGAGAATAATGGACCTGATCATGAGATGTAGGTTGTTTTGATATATCAGGAGTGAGATCTATGTTACGGTCAAAACCTCAGTATGTTGGGCAGCCGCATTTAATGTTGATGGAACATATATTCTCAAGATGGAATTCATAATCTCTTAACGGAGATATAAATATTTCCTTGAGATAAGTTTAATGGGTTTAGTTATTTAGAGTGTTGGGCCCAACCACTTTAGTAAGGAGTTATTAAAGTATATATTTATGGAATTGGATTTCTCAAATATATGATGAATAACATAAAATGATTAAACCGGATATTCAAGGATTAAGATGTAATAATTTTCAAAGTGGCAGTCTATTTTATGACTTTGTATTACTATGAATATTTTTATGAAGGGGTTGTATGTATAATAAATTCTTGGGATATAATTTATTAATAAGGCCTAGAGTGCAATTATATTCTTATAATGGTATTGCTTATAATTAATGATAACTTTGAACTTGTCAAGAGTTGACAAAAAAGTCTAAGGCCCATTGGAGCTAGAGTCTTATTTGTTCCCATTGGTCCCATCTCAAGCCATAAACTAAAGCCCAATTGGGTAGGCCCAAAAGGCTAACCCAATTAGAAAATCATTCATTAATTAACAATAGTTATTAAATAAAGAAACTACAGAGAATAGTTTAAACGTACGTATGATAAAAAAAAAAAAAAAAAATCAGATTTTCTCCATAAGGAGAAAAAGAAGTTTTTTTTTTTTTTTTTCTTTGAGAGTCTATGTACAAAAGGCTAATTGAGAGACCACACATCTTGGGCACCACGTGGAATTGAGATGAAGATTGACGGTATTCTCAAGTTATGTTTGGAAATTCACTGCATCAAGGTACGCATCCTGTACTTTATTCTAGAATGCATGGTTACATGTTATCCTGCAGAGATTGAAGAAGATCCGTCTTTTGTTACTTCCGCTATGTGTTTTGTATGAGATACAAAACTAGATTTTCCAACATCAATAACTTTCTTACGCATTTTACCAGTCCCATTTCCCATGCCCTACACTTGTCTGTGTGTTTATATATATATATATATATATATATATATATATATATATATATACATATTTGGCAATCATTAACATAACACACTTTCCCGTGCGTGTATATACATATGGCATGCGAGACGACACCCAATCAGGTAAGCCAACACCGCTATACTCCTTTTAACATCCCCCCCTATGCTTTCAAAATTCCACTCTTATCATCTTTTTCCAGAACGCTGTGGATTGAGAAAAGAAGACCAGTAAGTGAATTTTAAGCTAAACATTAATTCTAGAGTCTAAAAACCGACGTCAAAAATCAAATTATACTTATCAATCACTTTCGCAAGCATGTTACTAGTCCCATTTCCATGCCCAAACTTGTCTGTGTGTGTATATATATACAAATTTGGCAATTATTAGCATAACACACTTGTCTGTGTTGTATATAAATATTGCATGCAAGACAACACCCGATAAGATAAGCCCACACCACTATACCCCTTTTAACATCCCACCTATGCTTTCAAAATTCCACTCTTATCATCTTTTTTCTAGAATGTGGTGGAGTGAGAAAAGGGGACTAGTAAGTGAATTTTAAGCTAAACGTTAATTTTAGAGTCTAAAAACCGACGTAAAAAATCAAATTATACTAATCAATCACTTCTGCGTGCATGTTACCAGTCCCATTTCCCATGCCCCAAACTTGTCTGTGTGTGTATATATGTACATATTTGGCTATTATTAACATAACACACTTGTCCGTGTTGTATATACATATTCATGCGAGATGATACCAATAAGATATGCCCACACCGATATACCCTTTTAACATCCCACCTATGCTTCCAAAATTCTACTCTTATCAACTTTTTTCTAGAATGTGGTGGAGTGAGAAAAAGGACCAGTAAGTGAATTTTCAGCTAAATGTTAATTTTAGAGTCTAAAAACCGACGTCAAAAATCAAATTATACTTATCAATCACTTTCGTAAGCATGTTACTTGCCCATTTCCCATGCCCCAAACTTGTCCGTGTGTATATATATCTATACATACTTGGCAATCGTTAACATAACACACTTGTACGTGTGTGTATATACATATTGCATGCGAGACGACACTCAATTAGATAAACCAACACCACTATACTCCTTTTAACATCCCACCTATGCTTTCAAAATTCCACTCTTACCATCTTTTATCCAAAATATGGTGGAGTGAGCAAAGAAGACAAGTAAGGGAATTTCAAGCTAAACTTTAATTCTAGAGTCCAAACACGAACCTCAAAAATTAAATTATACTTATCAATAACTTTCTTAGGCATTTTACTAGTCCCATTCCCATGCCCCACACTTGTTTGTGTGTTTATATATATATTTATATACACATATTCGGCAATCACTAACATAACACAGTTTCCCAGGTGTGTATATACATATGGCATGCGAGATGACACCCAATAAGATATGCCAACAGCACTATACTCCTTTTAACATCCCACCTATGCTTTCAAAATTCCACTCTCATCATCTTTTTTCCAAAATGTGGTGGAGCGAGAAAAGAGGACCAGCAAGTGAATTTTAAGCTAAACGTTAATTCTAGAGTCTAAATATCGACATCAAAAATCAAATTATACTTATCAATCACTTTTGCAAGCAGCTTACTAGTCCCATTTCCATGCCCAAAACTTGTCTACGTGTGTATATATATATATATATATTTGGCAATTATTAACATAACACACTTGTCCGAGTTGTACATACATATTCATGCGAGACGACACCCTATAAGATAAGCCCACACACCGCTATACCCCTTTTAACATCCCACCTATGCTTTCAAAATTCCACTCTTATTATCTTTTTTCTAGAATGTGGTGGAGTGAGAAAAAGGACCAGGAAGTGAATTTTAAGCTAAATGTAATTCTAGAGTCTAAAAACCGACGTGAAAAATCAAATTATACTTATCAATCACTTTCGTAAGCACGTTACTTGTCCCATTTCCCATGCCCCAAACTTTTCCGTGTGTGTGTATATATATATACATATTTGGCAACATTAACATAACACACTTGTATGTGCGTGTATATACATATTGCACGCGAGACGACACCCAATAAGATAAGCCAACACTGGTATACTCCTTTTAACATCCCACCTATGCTTTCAAAATTCCACTCTTATCAAGTTTTTTCCAAAATGTGGTGGAGTCAGCAAAGAAGACCAGTAAGTGAATTTTAAGCTAAACTTTAATTCTAGACTCTAAAAACCGACCTCAAAAATGAAATTGCACTTATCAATAACTTTCTTAGGCATTTTAACAGTCCCATTTCCCATGCCCCACACTTGTCTATGTGTTATATATATATATATATATATATACATATTTGGCAATCATTAACATAACACACTCTGCTTTCAAATTCCTCTCTTATAATCATTTTTCCAAAATGTTGTGGACTAAGAAAAGAAGGCCAGTACGTGAATTTTATGCTAAACTTTAATTCTAGACTCCAAAACTGACGTCAAAAAACCTCCATATCATTAACTTATTAATATTTTCTCATTTTTTTTAAAATTTTTTAAATTAAACATATAATGTTTTAATTAAATACAAATGAATAAAAATTTCCTTATAAAATCTTACTCATTTTTTTTAACATTTACACTTTCTTCAACATTTCTCATTCCTTTCACATTTTCATCTCCCCACTACTGTCTACCTTAACATCACTCTTCATCTTTCCCTTTATCTTCATTTATTTTTTTTCTTTTATTCTTATCCTCTTATTATAAATTTTTCATTATCTTTTCTATTCTATATTTCTATGCATAATTTTTGCTCACAAAAAATGTTATTTCTCTCTCCCAATTTTTTGGTGGATTTTTTTTATTTTTCTTGCATCTCTGCTTTAGTTTATTAAGTTTTTATATTTTTAAGAACTCTACTTTGAGTTGATGCAATTTATTCTTGTGTTTTAAGTTTTTTTCTTTTTTGTTCTCTTTGATTGTTAAATGTTATCCTATTGCATTATAAAGAATATAATATTATTCTAATACATAGCATAATTTTGATAATTTTACCATATAAGAATTTTACATAAGTTACATAGAAAAAAGTAAGACAATAATATATATATATATATATATATATTATTGTCTTTATGAGACAACTCTAAAAAAATTATCACACGCAACGCACGCGTGTGTGACTAGTTAACATAACAAGAGACGCAATATATTCTTGTAATCGAGGCTCTTCAACAATAATTTAATCATGTTTCATATTGTTTTAGATAATGACGTTGGAGTGTACAATTCTATCATGTCTTCAATCCAAAGGAGGAACTAGGCACGCGATAATAGCCGAACACTTGTAAAAGTTTCACCTTATTAAGATATAAGGCCTTCTTATATTGTAATTATCCCCATTCCTCAAATAAAAATTATTCTAAATGTTTCTGTTGAAAACACAAGGAGGTGCTGTCAATTGAATTATAAGGCTCTTGAGATTCTCGAACGAATATTATCAAATTATATCCAAAACTAACCACAATAATTCAATTGTACATGAAAAAAGAAATCTTCAAGAAAATAAAAATCTAAAATCTCATGTGCACAAAAACTAAATCACAAAAAAACCAAATCTTATTCCAAAGAGCTTGATCTAGTTTCAAGTGCATTCATCTAAGCTACGTCTTTGTTTGAAATGGGTTGAACTAAAACAAATTGCAAAATCTACAATCTTTATCAAGCTTTTAACTAATTGGGTGAACCTTGTATGGCTCGTTTAATTTTTTACTATTGAGACTAGAAAAAATGTCCAATGTGCATATCTCAAGTATCAACCTCCTATATGTGAGTAGCTTCTTGGCAATGTGTAATCCAAGTGTGTGATTTGTGTCCTACACTAGGGTGATGTGGGTGTGAGTCTATTCTTTATCTTTCCTTTTCAGAATCACCACTAACCATTGGGTGCCATTGTTCACCTATATGTCTAATCCCTTTATACCTATTTAACTAAGGATTTTCCTAAAGGTTCCTAAGTTAAAGGGTAAAGCAAATGACTTGAATAAAAGACATGAACTCAAAAGTTCTATTACATGTAGAGAAGCAGTTAGGCACCCTACAATGTCTATTCTAAGTTAGTACATTATTCTGATTTAATCCTAATTTCTATCATTTGAAGTGTGACTCATTTATCTGGCATTTGGATTCAAGGAAACATGTGAGGATGCATGTACATGTGAGCATGTGAAAATGTTTGTGCATGTGAGAATGCATGGCATGTGAGATGCATGTGCACATGAGGCATGCATAGATGAATTATTCTGTGCAAGAAACCTAACTCACTCCATTAAAATTTTTAGTATTGAAGAATAAACACTAATGAAAAGATTACTGCTTAGGGGATGGGGATTTGTTGGCTTATTGATAGGCCATGGGCTTAATTGATTTAAAGTGTGACTCATTTATTGGGCATTTGGATTCAAGGAAACACGTGAGGATGTATGTACATGTGAGCATGTGAAATTGCATGTGAAAATGTGTGTGCATGTGAGATACTAGTTACTAGCATACAAGATACTATGTACTGGCGTGTGAGAAAATACAATTAGGCATGCATAGATGAATTATTCTAAGTGCAAGAAATCTATATCACTTAGTCACTCCATTAGAAGTTTATTACTTAGCACTGCAAAGTAAAAAACTAATGAAATTGTTGGTGCTTAGGGGATGGGGGATTTGTCGGCTTATTTTGATGGGTAATGGGCTTAATTGATTTAAAGCCACGGGCCAAGCACCATTTGAAAATTATTTTGTGAAAATTGTCCTTTTATTTGGAAAATTGATTTATTTCTTTAGAAAAAGGCTTTTGAAATCCTTTTGAGTTTTCATGTAAAATACCCTCCAAGGGTTTTTAGGAAACATCACATGATTTTTAGTTGGAAAATATCCTCTAAGGGTTTTAGAAAATTTTTGTTTTCTTTTTCTTTAAAGGTGGTGCAAACATCAAGCCTTTTATTGTGGGATGGAGAACCTTCAATACCACCTATGGAGATGGCATGAAGATACACACACATCCAAGAGGGAAATGACATGAACACAATATATCAAATAAATTGCAATTGGCAATGATGAGATAAACATATTAGCATAATAAACATGTGAATTCCAAAGAGAACATCATGCAAATCAAAACAACCAATATGTGAATTTATTGACAAAATTATTGCCAAAGACCCTTCAGGTCACGGCCCAAATCCATAGAATGTGAATTTAGATGCATGACTAACTTGCTAATCTTACATAACTCAATAAGCATAATTAATTTAAACATAATTCAGTAAACTCCAAATAAACAATACTCCTAATAAATCTCTTACAATAACTAAAATCTACAATTTAGAAATAATCTCCAAATACTATAAAATCTAAAGCGGAATAAAAATAACTAAAAATTCTTTAAGGCTTCAAGTATTATTGACATCGCCTAAAAAATCTCACGCTCTACCTTGCACCTTACGAAGTAATTCAAAGGTTTTGTCTCACAACTAAACTTTAATCTAAAAATTGTAATTGATGGGATGAGCCACACATCTAGTAAGCAATTATATATAATACACAACAGAATAGAGTCAAACAAAGTATGAGTATTTTGATTTTTCACAAATTCACTCTATGATATCAAATATAATTATTCCAAAACATATAATGAATCACATCTTAAAATCATTCGAAAGCACATACATATAACTGATCAGAGCATAGTGTCACATATACATATATCACATATTCTCACATACAATCCTATAAGTGGACACTAACATCTAACCCCTGCTAGTGAGGGATCAACACTTATTCTCACATACAACTCTATGAGTGGGCTTACACATTGTAAGGTTGAATTTAATCAACCATCTTGTTGGCTTCCATGCCAATTTTCTTGTAATTCAGCACTTAGAAACCCTATATTTAGGTGGGAATCATGTAAAGGTACTGTGGGAGAGAGTGTGTAGAAATGCTCAAGACTGTGCAGTGAAGCAAGGACTCGCGATTGGATCTTGCGGGTGGCTCACGACTGGCAAGCCTCCTGATGATGCACACAAGCGAAACATGCAGAGAAGCTGAACCGTCATGCCAGTTATAGCACTACAGGACAAAAAGTCTAGACTAGCCATTCAGTTAGCTCGCGTCTTGAACTCGCGACTCAGTCAAGTCGCCAACTAGCTCTGTTTTAGAAAAACTAACTGTTCGCATTCTTTTCTCGCCCTAGTATAAATACCCCTTATTCCCATAAAATATAGAGAGCTTCCAGAGAGAATTTTAAGAGAGAAACCCTAGAGAAAAACAAGATTGACTCATCCACAATCTTTACATAGAGCTTCTTCAAATTCCTCTACTGTCACCCTCTCCATTGTTACATTCTTGAGAAGTTCTTGGCCAAATTCTTTTCTCACCATACCTACATCTGTGAGAAGGCTTTTCGGCGCTTTGGGAAGCAGTTAGGAAGGGACCAATGTTTACTGGTTAATGCTATGGGCTATAGCGGAATCCGGTAAGCTAGAAAAGACAAAAGTTCGACTTAACCTCATTGGAGCAAGAAGCTTGGAGGGCTTAGGTACACTAGGTAGATTAGGCTTGAAGGGTCTATTGCTGTTCATGTATCCAACTACATTCTCTAGTGGATTATTGACCACTTGGAGGGCGGCGGAGAGGTTTTTCGCCGAGAACTTCAGTTTCCTCTTCGATAACACATCATTGTATTGTCCTTGTGTTTGCATCTCTCTTCCCTTAATCTTTGCCATTTAATTTCTACTGTGAATGTGATTTTAATTGGTTTAAATTGTTTATCAATTTTGCTATTAGCTTATGTTCATTTTCCGCACATATATTGTTTGACATTAAGCTTGAACTGATAATTTTGTTATTGGGGGTTTATACGTTCATAGTGTTTTATACGCTATTTGAACATTCAATTGGTATCAAAGCAGGTACACTTTCTGTGGTTTTATTACCTAAGTGTGATCCTAGACCCCTTGGCTTGCTATGGATAGTGCTATGGCAAAGGCCAATATGAAGTGGAGTAAAGGTGTTTGTGATAATGACTCTATGAGCATATTTGAAGATTGTCCTAGTAATGAACTTTTAGAGTTATTCAAGTCTAAGAAACATGCTATTGTTTTTATAAGCATGCTGAAATCATTAGTTCATAGAGATCATGATGTTCATAATAGCTTGTGTGAGTCGATTTTCTTGGTTGAAAAATATAAGAAAAGGAATAGACATTTGTGTGATAAACTTGATGGTTTGAAAAGAAAGCTACATTCTTATATGAATGAAGAAAATAAAGACGTGTCTTGTTTTGATAATCAAGAATGCCTATCACATGCTTGTCTTTTTGTTCATACCGCATTGAAAGTGTTTAATTCATGTTTGTGGTATCTTGATAGTGGTTGTTTAAGGCATATGATTGGAGATAAGTCTTTTTTCAAAACTCTCAAAGAGAAGGAAGATGGTTATGTGACATTTGGAGATGGTAGTCACTCACAAGTTCTAGGAAATGGAACCGTTGAGATTCCGAGACTACCCTTGTTGCCTGATATGCTGTATATCAAAGGATTGAAAGTGAACCTACTGAGCATCACTCAAATATGTGATAAAGACTTCTTAGTCCAATTTTTGAAGAAAGGGTATCTAATCCTAAATGATGAGGGTGTTCAAGTGTTGAAGGGACTTAGGACCACCGACAATTGCTATGGTATCATTCTCAAACCGAGCATAGCATGTTGAAGTGCTTGAGGGAATCTTTTGGAGCTATGGCATCAATGACTTGGGCATGCTAATAACAAGCAAGTGGCTAAAGTCTCAAAGCTAGAAGCAGTGGCTGGTTTACCAAAGTTTGGAAAAATTGAGAAAAGTGTTTGTGGTCATGTCAAATGAGAAAACAAACAAAATTAGCTCATCCTAAGGTGAATGTAGTTGCTACTTCACGACCTTTAGAGTTACTTCATGTGGATCTAATAGGTCTAACGAGAACTGAAAGCATGGGCAGAAAGCGCTATATTATGGTGGTAGTTGATGATTTCTCAAGGTACTCTTGGGTGGAATTCCTTAGAGACAAGTCGGAACCATGTGATAAAATGGAAAGGTTGTGCAAGAGGCTATAGAATGAAAATGAGGTAGTCAAAATCAGAAGTGATCATAAGAAGGAATTTGAAAATGCTAAATTTGAAGCTTTTTGCAATGAGCACGACATTGAGAAGGAATTTTCAGCTCCAAAGACTCCACAACAAAATGGGTTGGTTGAAAGAAAGAACTGGGTCATCCAAGAGATGGCAAGAGTCATATCACTCAACAAAAATATTCCACAAAAATTTTGGGCTGAAGTTGTGAATACATTATGTCAAATTGGGAATTGAATTTATTTCCAAGCAGGGACAAAGAAGACGTCATAAGAAATTTAGAGAGAAAAGAAACCGAAAGTGAAATATTTCAGAGTATTTGGAAGTAAATGTTACATTCTAAATGACAGGGAAAATCCTGGAAAATTTGATGCTAAAAGTGATGAAGGATATTCCTAGGATACTCCAAAAATAGCCGAGCATATAGAGTGTACAATAAGTGCACTAAGACGGTGATGGAGTCAATAAATGCAGTCATAGATGACACCATCTCAGAAAAGGATATTGATGATGAAGGCAAGAGGCTAAATCTTAAGAAGAATGAGGATGATGATGATATGTCTCTAGGTGATGATGCTGAGAAAGAATCACCAAAAAAGGAGTCTACACCTCCTATATCAAGAAGAGAGACTAGATCAACACAAGGAGTTTCAAGCCCACTCACACCTCTGGAAGTTCAACCTCCAATCTCTCGTGAAGAGGAACCTTCAACTTCCAAGATACCATCGTCAAGAGTAACTCTCAATCATCCACTAAGCAATATCATTGGTGATGTAAATGAGGGACTTCGGTTGAGAAGAGGACCGGCTATATTGTGAATCATGTGATAAACAATTGTTATCTTGCTCAATTTGAACCTAAAAAGGTAAAGGAAGCTCTTAAAGACGAGAATTGGATAGAGTCTATGCATCAAGAGCTACATCAATTGGTTAAAAATGATGTATGGGAGTTGGTTCCAAGGCCCAAGGATACACATGTGATCGGCGCCAAGTGGACTTTTAAGAATAAGACTGATGAGGATGGTGAAGTTGTCCAAAACAAGTCTAGATTGGTGGCTCAAGGATATACTCAAGTTGAAGGCATAGATTTCGATGAATCATTTGCACTGGTAGCAAGGCTAGAGTCAATCTGAATTCTTCTCTCCATAGCATGTATTATGGACTTCAAGCTGTACCAAATGGATATGAAGAGTGCCTTCTTGAATGGTTTTCTAAATGAAGAAATGTTTGTTAAGCAACCAAAGGGGTTTCAAGACCCTCAGGTTCCAGATCATGTGTTAAGGTTGAAGAAAGCATTGTATAGGTTGAAGTAAGCACCAAGAGCGTGGTATGATCGCCTCACCACATACTTATTGGAACGTGGCTTTAGGAGAGGCTAAGCTGATCAAACATTGTTTGTTAAAAGAGATGAGAAATCTCTACTTGTTGCTCAAGTGTATGTGGATGATATTGTTTTTGGATCCACAATTGATCAACTAGCTCATGAATTTTAGGAAGAAATGAAAAGGGAATTTAAGATGAACATGGTGGGGAAGTTGAACTACTTCCTAAGGCTTCAAGTGAAACAACGAAAAGATGGAATATTCATCTCTCAAGAGAAATATGCCAAAAATCTTGTCAAAAGATTTAGTTTAGACTCTAAGAAACACACTTCCATTCCCATGAGTTCCTCAGCAAAACTAAGTATAGATGTAGCCGGTGTTGACATAGACCCAACACTTTATTGAAGAAAGATTGGTAGTCTTCTCTACCTTACTGCAAGTAGGCCAAACACGGCAGTCAAGCAAATTATTCGCTAAATCAATGGCACATCTGACTATAGGATTTGGTATTCAAAAGATTTGAATGAGTGCTTAGATGGATATTCAGATGCTGACTGGGCTGGGTGCATTGATGATAGGAAAAGCACGTCTGGTGGTTGCCTTTATCTTAGAAATAACTTGATTTCATGGATGAGCAAAAAGCAAATTCTATCTCTCTTTCAATGGCTGAAGCTGAATATATAACAGTTGGAAGTTGTTGTGCACAACTACTATGGATGAGAAAGCTACACATTACTATGGAATTTATCAAGACACTATGTGTGTGTTTTGTGATAACACTAGTGCCATAAATCTGTCAAAGAATCCAGTTCAACACTCGAAATCCAAGCATATCGAGATCTGGTGTAACTTCGTTCGAGACTTGGTGGAGGACAAGATTGTGTGTCTAGAGTTCATCAACACTAAAAATCAAAAGGCAGACATATTCACTACGAAAGTCCAAAATGCGTGTAAAACACCTTTGAACGTTTAGACCCCAAATTACAAAATATCAATTCAAGCTTATTATCAAACAATTAATGTGCGAAATATGAACATAAGCTAAATACAGAATTGATAAACAATCTAAGCCAATTATAATCACATTCACAATAGAAAATAAAAGGCAAAGATAAAGGAAGAGAGATGCAAACACAAGGACAACACGCGATGTGTTATCGAAGAGGAAACCGAAGCCTTCGGCATAAAATCTCTCTGCCGCCCTCCAAGTAGTAAATAATCCACTAAAGAATGTAGTTGGGATACATAAACAGCAGAAGACCCTCCAAGCCTAATCTACCCAGTGTACCTAAGCCCTCCAAGCTTCTTGCTCCAACGAGGTTACGCCGAATCTATTTCTTCTTTAACTTACCGGATTCCACTACTAAACCATAGCATCAACCAATAATCATTGGTCCCTTCCAAACTGATTCCCTTAGCACCAAATGTACCTTCTCATAGATGTGGGTGTGATGAGAAAAGGATTTGGTCAATGACCTCTCAAGGATGTATCAATGGAGAGGAAGAGAGTAGAGAAATTTGTAGAGTCTCTTAGTGAAGATTGGGGAAGAGGCAATCTTGTTTTTCTCTAGAGTTTCTCTCACAAAATTCTCTCTAGAAGCTCTCTTGATTTCGTGGGTATAATGGTATATATATAATGGTGTGTGTTTGGAATACGAAGAGTCAGTTTTTGCCAAACAGGGTAAGTTGGCAGCTTGACCTCGCGGCTTGTCCAAGTCGCGAGTTCAAGTCGCGAGGTAATGGCCTAGCTAGCCTGGGACTTTTGTCCTGTAGTGCTACAGCTGGCGCGACCCTTCAGTTCCCCTAAGTGCTTCTCACATGCCTGCAGTTGGCGGCTTGCAAGCCGCGATTCAGTCGCAAGTCCTAGCCGCGAATCTCTGCTTCTTTGCACAAGGATGAGCAATTCTTTACACTTTCTTCACACACTACCCTTACAAGAATCCCACCTAAATACAGGATTACTAAGTGCTAAATTACAAGTAAATTGGCACGGAATAAAGCCAACAAAATGGTTGATAAATTTCAACCTTACAATTTCCCCCTTTGGCTATTCCGTGACAAAACCCTAAAACAAACTCTAGACTTAACGCATGAGTTGGGAACAGTTAGAAAACTCACTCACACCTAACTCTAGAATCTGTGAAGCTTTAGAACCATAATAACAAGAACTCCTAAAACACAACAACATAATAAGTTCATTGTATGCACAAAACTTGTAATGCATATGAAGCAAGCACAATGCAATCAAGCACAATGGAATAAAGCAATAAACCATGGTAAGACCAAAACAAGCAATCACTATAAACAAGTGATCACAATATTCATTAACCCTTGGAATGAACATCCGGACATTCAAGTTGACAAACTCAAGGCACATCACTTGAATGACCAACACTCAACCAATGCACAGTTACAAGAAGTATGTGCATCTAGGCAAAATCCTACAAGGGCACAAGAGTAACAGTACTTAGAAGGAAATGCATAACATTTAGTTGGAAGTACTGATTTAACAAGGCACAAAGGCTGCATAAAGTATGGTACAAACCACAAAGGCCCACAAGTGCAAAGAAACAACCCTAAAAACTTACAAAAACAACATGGGTACAAATCATAAACATAAACCTTAAAAACCTACAAAGGTAGTAGGTACAAACCATAAACTCATAAAGTAAACATAAAGTACTGAATAATATAACATGAAAACAGAAATATGCTAAAGTTAGACAAAAGCGATAAACAGAAGCCTATTTGGTGAAATCTCCCCCTTTCGTTGAACTCCCCCTGCTAACATCATCTCCCTTTTTTTGTCAAGGAATAGCTAGTTCTCATCATCTTCTAGCTTTCTTTGGATTTGATCCAATTGAGCTTGGATAGAGGTGAACTTCATATCCCATCGAATGTTGAGATGGTGCAAGATGGATGAAAGTCTAGACATCTTTGAACTCAACTCATGGATAGATGCTACAATAGAGTCTAGCTTCTCGTCGACGGGGATTGAGTTATAGCGCGAACCATTGTGGAACGCTGAAGATTCTGTCTTGGTTCCCTTCTTACTATGACCAATGCTGGCATTGAATGTGCGCATGTTGATTGGATTTGGTTTTGTGCAGGGAAATTCATTTTCTGAAGGATGGATTCCTTTAAGCTTCAAAATCCTTGAAATGAGATAGCATAAAGGTATGCATATCCTTGACTCAGTTTGTAGAACTGTTTTGCGAAGAACATGAAAGATATAAGCACAAATATCTATCTCTACATCAGAGATCAAATCATGAAGAAACAGTGCACACCCGAGGTTCATATATCCTGTGCTGGATAGGGGGTACAGGTTGTGAAACATGACAATCGTAAGCACCCTCAATTTTGGAGGAAAAGATGAAACACTGACTGAGTTACCATTTGAGGAAAATTCCAAATCTTTTCCAAGAACTTCCTGAAGTAAGTCCTTATCTGGATATAAATCATCATAAACCGGTGAGTTTTCAAGTATTGGCCGGTTGATGTGAAGAATCTCTGCCAGGTATATGGGAGAGATCGAGAAACTTTTTCCTCTAACCCAACACTTAAGTTTGTCTCCTTCAACAATTGCATTGGCATAAAATTCTTTTACCAAATTCTCATATGCATCATCAAGATCAAAGAGAAGATAATTCCAATCCTTGTGAGCAAACCATTGAGGGATGTCAGTGTCAAAAAGAGATTACTGATCAATAGCCCTTTCAATCAATGGTGTAGCATTTCATAAATAGTTTTCATGAGTCTGAAAAGCAGCATACAATCGGAACTTGTTAGGATCAAACACACCTGATGGGGAACGAGTCCTTTTTGGTCTAGGAGAGAAATCATCAATTTCAATGACAGATTCCTTCCCTTTGCTGCTACCTCCCTTCACAGCCGATCTCTTGAAAGGAGACATGTTGACTTTGCAACATTAGTTATCACAAACAAGAGAAACCAAACAAGACACCAAAAAAGTAATAGCTATGTGTCAGATTCACACCATGGATGATGCAGAAAATGCTAAATACTTAAGATTTAGGTTCAAACCATGACAATGAGTGTGTATACAACCAAAATCACAATAGGTACACAAGATAAAGAAGATCAATGTAAAAACCACCAAAAACATACATTAAAACCAGAAAATCAGAAACCCTTGTTCGTACATGATAAATCACAAACCACAATAGCAACGACACAACTCAAGAGAATAATGCTCAAATCAGTAAGTATGAAGTGAAAGAAAGAAAACCCATACCTTTTTGTTGAAGATTTGAGATGAGATGATGCAGAAATGGAGTCTTTTTCAATGAGACTCGGAGTGTTTAAGAGAGAGAAATGAAGAAGACAATGAACAGTCACTGATATTCGAGGGAAAAATTGAAAAACAATTTTAAAAACTTTCTTTAAAACGCAAAACACGCGTTTTTCGTGACTGAGTAAAGTCGCCAGTCAGTCGCCAGGGTAAGCCACGAAACACTGTGAAGGTAAGAAACTTGAAAAATTTCTCTAAGTGTTTTTCACAACTGGGAGGTCTACCCGCAAAATAGTCGCGAGATGAGCCGCGAAAATCTCTAAGTATCTCTCGCGACTGGACCTTTCACCCGCAAACAAGTTGCCACACTGAGTTGCGAAAATCATAAAAACTCAATTTTTGAAAAATTTTCTAAGTACTTTTCGCGACTGAGACCTTGACTCACCAGTGAGCCGCGAAAAGTCTTGGAGTGAGCTCGCGACTGGAGCATGCGACTGGACCTACTCGCGACTGAGTCGCCAAAGCAGGGCAGCACTGTTTTTGAAATTTTTGACATTTTTTAAAAAAATGAAATACTTTCCAAAAACAAATTAAAACACTCAAAAATATTTTTGTGTTTGATCAACAAAGATTGAGTATGGGAAAACACATTTAAACAAGTACAATCACACAAATGAATATAGCATTCATTGAACATAGACTTGTGTGTTGTGTGTGGGTATCAAAAATGGGATAGTCCTTAGTCCAATGTGAAGTTTCAATGTTCAATTCAATCAAGGCATACACAACTAGTACTAGATAATGTGACCCATCTCAATTATAGAAGTATGCATATATGACCTCCCACATAAGCTTGAGTACATTTCTTTGAAGCTTTTCATTTGGCTCAATTTTCAACATATCATTCGATCTTTATGAATAAACATATCTCATTGTGAGATAGATGCCTGAAATTTTCAATATTTCAAATTGATGAGTTAGCCTTTGGCTTTTTGGGCATCAAACATTTTATTTTGGTCGCTTTCCCTTTTTCCTAGTCAAATACTAGTATGTGCGACAGGCTTTTGCCGTTCAATATCTCTTTTCATTTGGAGATTTACATTTGGTGAGCTTTTTAAACAAAGCAATAAAATAAAAGTGGGAAGATATATAGGCACAAGTCTATGCATGTTTCAAGATCAACAAAATCATTCACTAATCATTCATGACAAGGTTGAAGATCTATTTACAAAAGTCACATAGATTTTAGAATTTCATCCACAAGTATAAAGGTACAAGGCAAAACATGCTTTGAGACAAAACACAATAAAGTTGATCAAACTTTTTGGATTTTCTACTATTTATGTGTTTTTGGATTTTTGACACAAAAGCAATAAAAAAAAAATTTGATCAGAAACAACAATGAAAAATGACATAAAAACAATGATGACAAAAGTAAGAAACACAATGCAAACAAGAACACAATGAGATTTTATGGAGGATTGAGTTCAAGGAATGATACTGACACTAATTGTCTTACACAATGATTCAAACCTCGGGCCATCAAGAGGTTTGGTAAATATATCTGCCTTTTGATTGTCAGTATTGATGAACTCTAGACATACTGTCTTGTCCTCTACCAAGTCCTGAATGAAGTGCTACCGAATCTTGATATGCTTTGATTTGGAATGCTGAATTGGATTCTTCGACAAGTTTATGGCACTTGTGTTATCATAGAACACACACATAGTGTCTTGAGAAATTCCATAGTCATGCAGTAGCTTTCTCATTCATAACAATTGTGCACAACAACTCCCCGCTACAATGTATTCAGCTTCAGCCGTTGAAAGTGATACTAAGTTTTACTTTTTGCTCATCTAAGACACCAAGTTATTTCCAAGATAGAAACACCCACCAGAAGTGCTTTTCCACCCTGCCCAGTCAACATCTGAATATCCCGCCAAACACCCATTCGAATCTTTTGTATACCAAAACCCATAGTCAGATGTGTCATTGATGTAACAAATGATTCACTTTACTACTGTTAAGTGGGATTTTTTAGGAGCAGCTTGGAACCGTGCACATACCCCAACACTGAATGCAATATCCGGCCTACTTGCTATGAGATAGAGAAGACTGCCAATCATACTTCGATAAAGTGTTGGATCGGCATCAACACTGGCTGCATCTGTGCTTAGTTTTGTAGAGGAACTCATGAGAGTAGAAGTATGTTTCTTAGAGTCCAGGCCAAATCTTTTGACTAGATTTTTGGTAGACTTCTCTTGAGAAATGAATATTCTATCTTTCCGTTGTTTCACTTGAAGCCCTAGGAAGTAGTTTAACTTTCCCACCATGCTCATTTCAAATTCCCTTTTCATTTCTTCTGAAAACTCATGCGCTAGTTGATCAATTGTGGATCCTAAAACAATATCATCCACGTACACTTGAACGATAAGTAGGGATTTCTCATCCCTTTTAACAAACAATGTTTGATCTACTTGACTTCTTTTGAACCCACATCCAATAGGTAAGTGCTGAGACGATCATACTATGCTCTAGGTGTTTGCTTCAAACCATACAAAACTTTCTTCAATCTTAGCACATGACCTGGGAAGTGAGGGTCTTCAAACCCCTTTGGTTGCTCAACAAAGACTTCTTCATTTAGAAAACCATTCAAGAAGGCACTCTTCACATCCATTTGGTACAGCTTGAAATCCATGATACATGCTATGGACAAGAGAATTCGAATGGACTTTAGTCTTGCTACCAGAGCAAACGATTCATCAAAATCTATGCCTTCTACTCGAGTATACCCCTGAGCCACCAATCTAGACTTATTTTGGACAACTTCACCATCTTCATCTATTTTATTCTTAAAGATCCACTTGGTGCCGATCACATGTGTGTCCTTAAACCTTGGAACAAATTTTCATACATCATTTCTAACAAATTGATGTAGCTCCTGGTGCATAGACTCTACCCAATTCTCATATTTCAGTGCTTCTTCTACCTTTTAGGGTTCAAATTGAGCAAGATAACAGTGGTATGTCACATGGTTAGCACTATACTTTGGTCCTTTTCTCAAACGAAGTCCCTCATTTACATCCCAATAATATTACTAGATAGGTGATTGAGAGTCACTCTTAATGAAGGTTTCTTGGAAGTTGAGAGTTCCTCATCACGAGAAATTGGGGTTTGAACTTCTGGAGGTGTGAGTGGACTTGAGACTTCTTGTGTTGATCTAGTCTCTCTTCTTGATATAGAAGGTGTGGTCTCCTTTACGGTGTTTCTTTCTCAGCATCATCACTTAGAGACATATCATCGTCATCCTTATTCTTCTTGAGTTTAAGCACTTTTCCATCATCCTCAATTTTCTTTTCTGATATGGTGTCGTCTATGACCACATTGATTGACTCCATCACCGTCTTAGTACGCTTGTTGTACACTCTATAAGCTCGGCTATTTATGGAATAACCCAGGAATATTCCTTCATCACTCTTAGCATCAAATTTTCTCAGATTTTCCTTGTCATTTAGAATGTAACATGTGCTTCCAAATATTCAGAAGTACTTCACCTTGGGTTTCTTTTCTCTCCATATTTCATAGGACGTCTTCTTTGTCCCTACTCTTAAATAAATTCTATTACAAATGTGACAAGATGTGTTCACAGCTTCAACCCAAAATTTTTGTGGTACGTTTTTGTTGAGTAGCATGACTCTTGTCATCTCTTGGATCACCCGGTTCTTTCTTTCAACCACCCCATTTTGTTGTGGTGTCTTTGCAGCTAAAAATTCCTTCTTGATACCATGCTTTTCACAAAAAACTTCAAATTTAGCATTCTCAAATTCCTTCCCATGATCACTTTTGATTTTGACTATGGGAACTCCTTTTTCATTCTGTAGTCTCTTGCATAGCCTTTGCATTTTATCACATGCTTCGGACTTTTCTCTAAGGAATTCCACCTAAGAGTACCTTGAAAAATCATCAACAACCACCATAATGTATCTTTTTCCTCCTAGGTTTTCAGTTCTTGTAGGCCCCATTAGATCAACGTGAAGGAGCTCTAAACATCGTGAGGTAGCAATCACATTCACCTTGTGATGGCTTGCCTTTGTTTGTTTTCCTATTTGGCATGCTCCACATACAGTCTTCTCCACCTTTCCAAAATTTGGAAGTCCCTCAACTGCCTCAAGTTTAGAGACTTTAGATACTTGTTTGAAGTTTGCATGTCCAAACTTGTAATGCCAGACTTTCAGCAAATCAACACGAGCACTTCTACACGAAATAGGTGTCGTAGGAACTACTCCATAGCAATTATCAATAGTCCTATTTCCCTTTAAGACTTGAATCCCTTTTTCATCTATGATTATGCACTCCTTCTTTAAGAATTGGACAAGAAAGTCCTTATCACATATTTGAGTGATGCTTAAGAGATTCGCCTTCAATCCTTTGATGTATAGCACATCTTTCAATAGAGGTTGTTAGGACATATATGTTTTCATTTGTTAAGAACATATGTCACTTATTTATGTAAATTGGCTAATCCTTTGACAAAATGCACTCTACTTGTAATTGGGTAGTTCTAGGTGTTTTTAATACTTCAAGAAACAAGGTTTCAAGATCAAGTGTTGAAGTCATCAAGTCTGTCCAAGAAAAAACAAGCTGAAGTGCAATTTCATTAAAGCTTGACACCTGCTCGATAGCTCATCGACACCTGCTATCTGTCGAGATTTATAAAATCAGATTTTCTGATCTGATTTCTTGGGATCCGTGAATATGCTTTTGGGCCTTCTTTTCTCCTAACCCTAAACATATAAAAGGATTCTTTTAAGAGCCGTCAAACTGTACACAATTTGTACAAGCATTGAGCAAACTCTGTTCAAGCAATTTGTGATCAAAGATGAAGTTCTTGACCTAGTTCATCTTCTCTGAAGAAGTTGCTGTGTTTTTGCACCAAAGGGTTTTGTGACCAAGCATCTTCTTGATCTTCATCATGTAAGATGAACTGAAGAACTTTGCAGCCAACCTCTCCTTCTACGTTGGTGTTTGAAGTCGCGTACTGGGATCCGCGTATTGGTTGGTCACGTACTTGGGAGCCGTGCATCAAAGGTGGGAACTATCACTACAAATCAAGTCCAATTGGATATTGGGGTAAGGGTTCAACTGTAGGTTGGTAACGTACTTAGGATTCCTGTACTTGTAACCGCTTGATTTGATAATAGTGAAGTTTTAGGAGTGGTGACCTGAAAATCATCCAGTGGGGTTTTTGCCGCAAGGGTTTTCCCTATTCATAAACAAATCACCATATCTTTTAATATCCATTGCATATTTAGTTATTGGTGATTTGTTTGTGCTTCCACACGTTTGCATGATAAATTGATTAATTAATAACTTGGCTAATTAATTAATTGGTTTAATCATAAGGGGTCATTCAGTTTGTGGCCTATCAAGTGGTATCAGAGCAGACACACTCTGATTAGGTTTAATCTTTGCTGTGTTGATCCATGACCCCTGTTTGTCATGGATAAAGAACAATCATTAATCATACCTCCTTTATTTGATGGCACTAACTATGCATACTAAAAAGTACGCATGAGAACTTTCTTGCAGTCTTTAGATGAAAAGGTGTGGCAAGTTGTAGAGATTGGTTGGAGCAAGCCAAAAGAAGAGCCAGCCGATTGGAATGATGCCAAGATCAAGGCGGCAAACTTCAACAATAGAGCGTTGAATGCCTTATTTAGCGCAGTCACCAATAAGGAGTTCAAGAAGATATCCTCTACTGAAACTGCAAATGAAGCATGGACCATCCTCTAGACAACCTATGAGGGTACAAAGGCTGTCAAGGATTCAAAGTTTCAAAGGCTCACTACAAGTTTTGAAGAAATAAAGATGAAGGAGGATGAGTCGTTTGATAAGTTCTATGCCAAGCTCAAGGACATAGTAAACTCAGCCTTCAATTTTGGGGAAACCATCCCTGAACCCAAGATTGTAAAAAATGTGCTCAGATCGCTACCCAAGAGATTCCATGCGAAGATTACTGCTATAGAGGAATCAAAGGACATTGACAAGATTCCTTTAACTGAGCTGGTTGGAAACTTGCAGACCTACGAGATAGGATTATCTAGGATTGGCAAAACGGGTAAAGGCAAGAGCATGGCCTTGAAGGCAAAGAGCAGTGATACAGATGAGTCTTCCGATGATGAAGATTCCAAGATGAAGTCCTACATTACAAGGCAGTTCAAGAAGTTTATGAATAATTCCAATGGGAAGAGCTTCAATAAGGACCGCAGACGATCCAGTTCTTTCCAGTCTAAGGTGCAAGACAGAGGGAAAAAGGATGCTAAGGAAGGCGGTCAGCACACTGTTCCTGTAGGACCAAAGTGTTTTGGATGTCATGGATTTGGTCACATGAAGCATGAATGCCCAACATATCTCAAGAGCATTGGGAAAAGTAAGGCACTTGCTACAACCTTGAGTGACACTGAGCCCGAAGATGATTCCGATAATGAGAATGACAGAATCTTAAATGCCTTCACTGCCACAGTCAATCCTACTAAAGGGATTGTTGAAGAAGTGGACGAAGAAGAAGAACTGGTGGAGTCAAAATTCGAGAAGATGGATGATCAAGATGATATCCATTTAGCCTATGAGAAGCTTTACAAGCTCTCCAAGAAGTATGAGAAATTTTATAGGCTAGCCACCAAGAAGCTTAGTGATGTGGAACTTGATCGTGAAGAGTTGTCCACAAAGTTTGATGAGGCGAATCAAACTATTGGAGCACTGA
>NW_027069703.1:281358-470144 GCF_002906115.3 Quercus suber | reverse complement strand
AAACAGCTTTTTTCATATATATATATATATATATATATATTTGACTTTATTAGATCCTTCAAATTTTGTTGGTTTATTCTTCTTTAAAAAAAAAAAAAAAATTGTGTGTACTTGATTAGTCAATAATAATATGCCTTCGTCATGATTCACTAAATTGTGAGAGTAATATGATTTTTTTTCTTTTCTTTTTAAGGATTGTTCTTGAGAAGTTGGATGTTTTAAGGAATTGAAGACCAACATTACCAAACAGCTCAATGCTAGGCGTAAAAGGTTTCTAATTTTTCTTTGATTTTTTTTTCCCTTGTATTTAAAACTCAATAGACCCCCAAATTCAATGAAACCTAAATTTGCCACACTTCTTTTGCTAAAGCTTTGGATAATACCCTTATTTTGATTGATCAGAAACCTCTACCCTTAATTGTGGCCAAGCAATATGATAATTGTTTGATTGTTTATCTTTATAACTTTGTTTGTAGTTGTATATTCTTGTTGTTTATACTTTTTACTCCCCATTGACTCAATTTTCTTTTTAATATATATTTTTGTTATATGAGTTAGCAGTTTTCTATGGCTCCCACTAAAGGATGTCACTTTTGTTAGATAAAGGTAAAATAGCACTATCATTACAATTTTAGGTTCCTTTAACAGGTTATACTTTTCCAATGCAAACGAATTATTTTGCTTACTTGTTCACTAAAGGATATGTGTTATTTCTTATTTTATCAATTTTTGAATGTGTATCAAGTGTTTGCTTGACTTTTGAATTAATCAAACGTGCTGTTACTCTTTAACTTTTGAATTAATCAAACGTGTTGAATTATGTCATGTAATTGATATTTGGCATGTATATGTTATTACCTTTTAACTTTTGCTATTCAACTAGCGATTATGGATTGCAGCTATGATTTGTTGAGCCTCTTTGAGTTGTGAAACTGAAGCTCTCTCTTTCCAAAGACTACCGATCACACATGCAGCAGGTAAATCTCTTTGTAACCTTTTTTTTTTTTTTTTTCTTTTCCCACTTTGATTCATTCATTCCTTCTATTTGATTGTGTTTTCTTGATAAACTTTTCCCAATTTCCTGTTCTGTTTTTTCTTAATAGAACAACATCCTGACGAGGTCAGATTTTCAAGGTTCGAGGACATGAAAGCAAATGTCCATAAGGTTCTTTTCCTCTCTTTCTTCTTTTGATTTTATGATTTGAGAAGATAATATTGAATTGCATGTGATTGAGTTAGTAAATAGGATTTGGGATGGGCGAATTTTTTGCATTCAAAGTTTCAGTTTTTTATAAGAGTGCTTATGCATATACATGTTTGTGAAAATGCCAAAAATGGCTATTTTATATTTTTTGTTCTCTGTGCATAATTTTCCCTTTCCTTACCTTAGTTATGTAATAGGTCATGGTAATGTTTTTGATGTGTTTGGATTTGGTTAGCTCCTTGTCATGGCAATAGCTATGCTTTGCCATGCTTGGCCGAGCTTTGCATTTTGAGGATAATGTCTTAATTCTTCAAGAAAAGAAAGAAGAAAAAAAGAAGAAGATAAATTGTTGATATTGGTCTATATGCGTGTTTGTCATGTTTGCGAAGCTTAGGCCTTGTCATTGAGTTCATGACAGCTTGCCCACAATGTGTTGATGGGTTGTTTGTCCAACAAGTCTTTAAGTACTTTAGCCTTCCTTCTTTAGCTCCCTTTGTTAGATCATGTCTTCATCCACGATGAACAACATCTTGGCCACTAAAAGTCATAAAATTTTTGAACATATTGAATTGCCAAGTCTTATCAATTTTTTTTTTTCATAAATGATAGATACTTAAATTTTATCAATTTGAAAATAGAATTATTACACTTTAGAACACACAACATTTACAACAAAGAACAAACTAACTCTATGCCGCTTTACCAGACCAGAAACATAATGCTTATCAAGTATCAACCAAAAGAAACTTTCAGAGTTTCTATGACAAACCTGACAGAACAAAGGGCCCAAGCATTAATAGTAAAAAAAAGAAATGCAATGAAATGTAGTGAAAAAGAGCAACAAACCCTTATTTTCCTTAAGCTTGCAAGATTTCTCGTGGTCAGAACATCTAGAGTTGTCCTTAAGCGAAATTGAGAGTTACTCATGCATAATGGTTAGAACAAGATACAACTAATTTACACATCGACAAATAATATAGTACATAATAATACAGCTTGTAGAGTTGTCTTGCCTCCCAGTTGTTATGAAGAATCATTAGTTCAAGTTTGTTTTCTTGCTAATCTTCTAGAAAGACTTGTTATATGAATTGGCATTTGGTGGAGTGTTAAATGATAAAGGTGAGTGTTTTCTCACTATCTCATGTAATCAGTATTCATGGTCACTACTAATACAGAATGTTCCCTTTTTATATTTTCTTTATCACCTTATTGATATTTTGATATAATTTTAAGGAAAATTCAAAGCTGGTATTAGTTCTGAGAATATGGACTGATGCATACAATAGATACTCTAAGCCATTGGTAGACATCATAAAAGCAACCGTAGTGATTTCAAAATTTTATTCTTTGTATTTGCTAGCTTATTAAAATGTCCATACTCCTTATCTTCTCTTCTCAAAGGAATTGAGAAAAAGGTAAGAAAAAAGGATTAGGGATATGAATTTTGAAGTTCTTGGATATCTAATCTTTCTCAAATATAAAGAAATTATTCTAATTTGGTCTTTTGTATATATGGAAGCTATTTTGGACTTTGGTTGCTTCAATAATGGTATATATAAAATCTCTCAGTTTTGATTTTCAAAAATGCAAATATGCACAACTTCAAACTTTTTCCTCTAAATCTTCATGCAGGCTGCACTCCAAGTTATGGATTATACTTCTTTTGCTTGATTGTATTTAATTATATATGTTTTTTCAATTTAAGTATATCTTATTTTTGCAAGTGTTATTTCAAGTTCACATGTGATTGTGTCAGTTAATTTAGCTTCATTGTGTTATTTTAACATATCTAAACTGGGTGTTTGCTTTTTGCTTCAATTTTTATTTTATTTAGAATTTTATTTGGTAGTCATGTTTGGAAAGTTGGAATGGTAATATAGGATGTTTTATTTGCTACCTAACATTGATTTTTTTTCTTGCTTAAAAGGGTGTTCGCTAAAACTAAGCTAAAATGTAAGATGATATAGAAGGTAGTATGAATAACAAAAATTTCGTTATGGATGGTTGCAGGCATTTGATGAAGAGCTTCTATTACAACATATGACAACATTAATTGCGGAAAATTAAATATTGTTACAATGTTGTAGTAAAACTCGGTTGGTTATTGTTGAAAGATGATATTTGTAACTTGTAAGCATTCTTAGAAGTTTTTATTGAATGAATATTGCTTTTAACAAATATGTTCTAAAAGACTATCGTAGAATAATAGATATTCATATTTGAATATTTAATCTAAATTTGTGTAATTAAAATTCTTATATGAATGAGATTAGCATTATATGACATACATTTTTTTTCTTACGTAGTTTTATATTTCTTTAAATAAAAACTCTATATTGATTTTTTTACTCAAGTCAAGGGGCAGCACGTGCCTTGCACGTGCCACCCAACCTTGTAATTAAAAAAGTTTACCATTTAAACATTGATGGATTGCATCATTGAGGACTGCCGAAAATATTTCCACGATTTGTTAATAAGACAATAACATAGTTGGACCTAGGATTTATATTAATAATAATTGCTAGGAGTGTGCATGGGTCAAGTTGAGGGAATTTTTTGACCCAACCCACCATGTTGGGTTAAAAAAAAATTCAACCCAACCTAATCCATCACATAAGTCCAACCCGACCCCACATTGGGTTGGGTCGGGTTGGACTTATGGGTTTGACCAATTATTATTATTATTATTATTAAATATTGAAAGTTCAAAATGTGTATAAAACACCCTTGAACGTTTGGAGTCCAAATTATAAAATATCAATTCAAACTTATAATCAAACAATTAATGTGCAGAACATGAACATAAGCCAATCACAGAATTGATAATTAATCTAAGCCAAATATAAACACATCCACAGTAGTAAATATAAGGCAAAGATAAAGGAAGGAAGATGCAAACACACGGACAACACGCGATGTATTATCGAAGAGGAAACCGAAGCCCTCGGCGTAAAACCTCTCCGCCACCCTCCAAGCGGTAAATAATCCATTAAAGAATATAGTTGAGATACATGAACAGCAGAAGACCCTCTAAGCCTAATCTACCAAAGTACCTAAGCTTTCCAAGTTTCTTGCTCCAATGAGGTTATGCCGAACCTATTTCTTCTTTAACTTCCCGAATTTCGCTACTATACCATAGCATCAACCAATGTATATTGGTTCCTTCCAAACTGCTTCTCTTAGTACCAAATGAACCTTCTTACAGACGTGGGTGTGGTGAAATAAGGATTTGGTTAATGACCTCTTAAGGATGTGACAATGGAGAGGAAGCGAGTAGAGAAATTTGTAAAGTCTCTAAGATAAAGATTGGGGATGAGGCAATCTTGTTTTTCTCTAGAGTTTCTCTTACAGAATTCTCTCTGGAAGCTCTCTTAAAATCGTGGGTATAAGGGTCTATATATAGTAGGGTGAGAAAGGAATACGAAGAGACAGTTTTTTGTCAAACAGAGTAAATTGGCGGCTTGGTCTCGCAGCTTGTCCAAGTCACAAGTTCAAGTCGCGACGTAACGGCCTGGCCAGCCTGGAACTTTTGTCTTGTAGTGCAACAACTGGCACGACCCTTCAGCTTCTCTGTGTGCATCTCACGTGCCTGCATTTGGCAGCTTGTAGCCGCGAGCTACTTGCGAGTCCTAACTGCGAAGCTCTACTTCTTTGCACATACTTGAGCTTTTCTTCACATCTTCTCACACACTACTCTTACAATAATCCCACTTAAATACAGGGTTACTAAGTGCTAAATTACAAGCAAATTAGCACGGAATAAAACCAACAAGATGGTTGATAAATTTCAACCTTACAATCTCCCCATTTGGCTATTCCGTGATAAAACCCTAAAACAAACTCTAGACTTAACGCGTGAGTTGGGAACAGTTGAAAAACTCACTCACACCTAACTCTAGAATCTGTGAAGCTTTTGAACCATAAGAACAAGTATCTCCTGAAACACAACAATACAATAAGTTCATTGTATACAGAAACTTGTAATGCATATGGAGCAAGCACAATGCGATCATGCACAATGGAGTAAAGCAATAAACCATAGTAAGACCAAAACATGCAATCACTATAACCAAGTGATCACAATGCTCATTCACACTTGGAATGAACATCCGGACATTCAAGATGACAAACACAAGGCAAATAACTTGAATGACCAACACCCAACTAATGCACAATACATGAAGTATGTGCATCTAGGAAAAATCCTACACGGGCACAAGAGTGACAATACTTCACAAAGAATGCATAACATTAGTTAGAAGTACTGATTTAACAAAGCACAAAGGCTGCATAAAGCATGACACAAACTACAAAGGCCTACAAGAGTGAATGAAACCAAACCCTTAAAGCTTACATAAGCAACATGGGTACAAAACACAAAAACCAAAAACCTTAAAACCTACATAGTTAGCAGAGGTACAAACCAACACAAAAAGAAAGATGTGCTGAATAAATACAAAGTAGATACTGAAATATAATATGGTAGAAGCTAAAGATAGACAAAAGCAATAAACAAAAGCCTGTTAGCTGAAATCTCCCCCTTTCGTTGAGCTCCCCCTGCCAACAGCATTTCCCCCTTTTTGTCATGGAATAGCTAGTCTTCATCATCCTCTAGCTTTCTCTGAATTTAATCCAATTGAGCTTGGAGAGAAGTGAACTTCGTATCCCACTGAAGGTTGAGATGGTGCAAGATGGATGTAAGTCCTGACATCTTTGTAACCAGCTCATTGACAGATGCTACAATAGAGTCTAGCTTGTCATTGGTGGTGAAAGAACCGGAGCGCGAACCACTGCAGGACACTGAAGCTTCTGTTTTGATTCCTTTCTTGCTATGGCCAATGCTAGCGTTGCATGTACGCATGTTGATTGGACATGGTTTTGGGCATGGAAATTCATTTTCAGAGGGATGGATCCCTTTCAGTTTCAGAATCCTTGAAATGAGGCAGCAAAAAGGAATGCAAATCCTTGACTCTATTCGTAGAGCAGTTTTGCGAAGGATATGAAATATATGTGCACATATATCAATCTCAACATCAGAAATTAGATCATGAAGGAACAGTGCCCGTCCAAGGTTCATATATCCTGTGCTGGATAATGAATACAGGTTGTGAAACATGACAATTGTAAACACCCACAATTTTGGAGGAAGAGATGAAACACTGACTGAGTTCCCATTTGAGGAAAACTCCAAATCTTTTCCAAGAACAGCTTTAAGTAATTCCTCATCTGGATAAAGATCATCATAAACTGGTGAGGCCCCAAGCATTGGCCGGTTGATGTGCAGGATTTCTGCTAAGTATGTGGGAGATACCGAGAAACTCTTTCCTCTAACCCAACACTTAAGTTCGTCTCCATCGACAATTGCATTGGCATAAAATTCTTTTACCAGATTTTCATATGCATCATCAAGGTCGGAGAGGAGATAATTTCAATCCTTGCAGGCAAACCATTGAGGTATGTTGGTGTCAAAGAGAAAATGTTGGTCAAAGACTCTTTCAATCAATGGTGTAGCCTTTTTGAAGTAATTTTCAAAAATCTGAAAAGCAGCATACGATCAGAACTTGTTAGGATTGAAACCACCGGATGGGGAACGAGTCCTTTTTGGTGTAGGGGAGAAATCATCAATTTTAATGACAGGTTCTTTCCTTTTGCTGCTTTCTCCTTTCACAGCTGATCTCTTGAATGAAGACATTTTGTTACTGCAACATAATTTAATACATACAAGAAATACCAAACAAGACAACAAGCATAATTAGCAATGTGTCATTTTCATACCATGGATATTGAAGAAAACCCTAAACACATAAGATTTAGGTTCAAATCATGACAATGTGACTGTGTATACACCCAATAACCAAAGAAGGTACACAATGTAGAGAAAATAAGTGTAGAGATCATCAAAAACAGACATTACAAACATTAAATCAGAAACCCATGTTCAAACATGATACACCACAAACCACAATAAATCAGCACAAATCAAAAAGAATTCCCAACGCAGTAGGTATGAAGGAAAAGGAAGAAACCCCATACCTTTTTGATGAAGATTTGAGAAGAAATGATGCAGAAATGGATGATTTTCAGAGAAATACTCGAAGTGTTTGTGAGAGTGAAATGGGGAAGACAATGAACAATCACAATAAGTACGAGGGAAAAACTGAAAATCATTTTAAAACTATCTTCAAAACGCAAAACACGTGTTTTTCGCGACTGGATCAAGTCGCCAGTAAGTCGGCAAGGTAAGCCGCGAAACACTATGAAACAGGATTCTTGAAAAATTTTCCAAGTGTTTTTCGCGACTGGAAGATCTACCCGCGAGAGGGTCGCGAGCTGAGCCGCGAAAATCTCTGTGTACCCCTCGCGATTGGACCTTCCACTCGCGAACAAGTCGTCACATTGAGCCGCGAAATATGCAAAAACCCAAATTTTGAAAATTTTTCTAAGTATTTTTCGCGCCTAGGCCATTAACTCGCCAGTAAGCCGCGAAAGACTCTACTCGCGACATGGGCTTGCAACTTGGCTAACCCGCGACTTAGCCGCCAAAACAGGGCAACACTGTTTTTGAAATTTTTGACTTTTTGTAAAAAACAAAATACTATTCCAAAAACAACTAAAAACACTCAGAAATCTTTTTGTGTTTGATCAACAAAATTGAGTATGTGAAAACACATTTAATCAAGTACAATCACATAAATGAATATGACATTCATTGAACATAGACTTGTGTATTGTGTGTAGATATCAAAAATGGGATAGTCCTTAGTCTAATGTGAAGCTTCAATGATCAATTCAATCAAGGCATACACAACTAGTACTAGATAATGTGACCTATCTCAATTATAGAAACATGCACATATGACATCCCACAAGCACTGAATAATAATTATTTGAAACTTTTCATTTGGCTCCATATTCACATATCATTTGTATTTTTTAGCAAAGAAAATCTCATTTTGAGATAGATGCCTGAAAATTTGAAATTTCAATTGATGAGATATAGCCTTTGGCTTTTGGGCATCAAACATTTTATATTGGTCGCTTTCTCTTTTTACTAGTCGAATACTAGTATGTACGACAGGTTTTTGCAGCTCTATATCTCTTTTCATTTGAAAATTTACAATTAGAGAGCTCTTTTAAGCATAAAAATAAAAAGTGGAAAGATATATAGGCATGAGTCTATGCATATCTCAAGATCAACAAAACCATTCACTAATCATTCATGACAAGGTTGAAGATCTATTTACAACAGTCACATAGATTTCAGAATTTCTTCCACAATGATATGAGTGCATAAGAGACAAGCTATGTTCGTTAAATGCATAAAGCTATTAGTACAAAGGTACAAGGCAAAACATGCTTTGAGACAAAACTCAGCAAAACTGATCAAACTTTTGGATTTTCTACTTTTTATGCGTTTTTGGATTTTTGACATAAAAACATTAAAAGATTGATAAAAAACATAACAAAAAAAGGGAAAAAAATTTGAACCACACACAAAATGACAACCTAGATACTAGCAAGAAGCACACAACCAAGCATATTTACAAACATGGGAAATATTGATGCATGGACATGTTGTAATGCTTATGCATGAGTACCCTTTGTCACCCACATGTCACGTGCGTTTGGGGTGATATCCTTAACGGATTGGGTACGAGAATTAGGACTATCTAACCTTCGTGTGAAGCTTTCCAGGCAGTTGGTGAAGGCACCGATCATCTTCATCACATCCATCATTCCTGGATCACGTTTTTGACTTCTTGGTTGCTCACCACCCCAAGACCTCGTGTCAATTCTTCTTCCTCGTGACCAAGGTGCACTTACATTGTTGTCTGCTCTTAGCTTTTGACAATTGGGTCTAGTATGTCCTTGCAATCTGCAATAGTGACAGACATATTCCGATCTAAAACCCTGTTGTGATCTTGGAACTGATCTCCCTCTAGCTTTATATCTGGATTCTGATTGAATACGGGACTTATTTAGCACCCGTTGATTAGCCACATTCTTCTTCCTTTCAGTCTTAACTTTCTCAGGAATAGGCTTATCCACAACCGTCTCTTTGGCCCTTACAAACTTTACTTCTTTGGTGACTTTGGCTGACGAGCAACTTCCTCCGGTGTATCCCAACCCGAACTTGTCTGAGGAAGGTTTTTGAGATGATATGACATCTCCTAACTTCTGAGAGGAGACTCTCTCTATCTTGGCATGAGCTTGCACTACCTCTTGCTCAAGAAACCTCACCCTCGTATAGGCTTCAGACAGCTCGCCATTTAGTGTCTCAATCTCACACTTAGTCTCCTTATATCTGACCAAGAGACTTCTGTAATTTTCCTCAGCTTTCTTCATTTTCCTCACATCTGCCTTGACTACCCTTGCATACTCTCCAGACTTCTCAAGTAGTAAGGAGTAATTTTCTTGAAAATTAGCTGTATTTTCTTCCTCTTCAGCATCTGATTCTTCCACAATCCCAATAGACTCTGAATCAGAATGCTCACCAAGCTCCTTCACAAGTGCACCTAAATCATCCGATGACTCCACATAAGCAATGGTCATGAAGACGGAGTAGTTTCCCTCTCCGTCACAACTCTCTTCCGAGTCAGAGTTAGAAGATTCTAATCATTGAGCGTCGTGGCATAAGCCTTGTCTTTTCCCCTCAGAAAATTTGGACACTCCTTCTTTAGATGTCCATGGTCATTGCACTCATAGCACACAATGTCTGAAGAAGGTTGAGAATCCTTCCCTTCTTTCCTTGTAAACTCTTTCCTATCACCTCTTGAAGATGAAAATTTTCCTTTGTTGAATGGTTTTTCACTGTTCTTCATCTTTAGAAATTTTCGGAAGTTTTTCGCAAGATATACTACTTCCTTCTCCATTCCATTTTCTTCGGAAGGATCATCCATTCTTTCGGTGATGGTTTTAAGAGCAAACGATTTACTCGTCTTGTGGGAAGGTAGTCCAAGCTCATACGTTTGAAGTGATCCAATGAGCTCTTGGATCTTAATTTCATCCAAATCCTTGTTTTCCTCTATGGCTGTGACTTTTGCTCGAAAGCTCTCCAGTAAGAATCTCAAAATTTTTCTCACCACCTTAGTATCTTCAATCTTCTCCCCAAGATTGAGTTTAGCAATTATAATTTCATTGAGCTTCCCATAGAATGAATTAAATGGTTCATCATCCCCCATCTTGAGCTCTTCAAATTTGGTGGTAAGCATCTGAAACTTTATGTCCTTAACTTTCTTCATACTCTCATATGTCGTCTTCAAAATCTCCCAAGCTTCCTTGGCTACTGTCATATGAGAGATCCTGTGGAATTCATCAGGAGACACACCACAAAAAATAGCATTTAACGCTTTACTATTAGCATTGTCTACTGCGAGAGCTGCCTTATCCCAAGTGGACTTAGGATCCGTCGGCTTAGTCCAATCTATCTCAACCGCATCCTAAACGGTATCATCTATAGAGCATAAAATGCTCTCATTCTGACTTCCCAGAAAGCATAATTGTTCCCATAAAAAAATGGTGGAACATTGAGCGATTGAGACCGGTCCATCTCAAATAGGGTCAAGGATCACACTCAGGTATTTAAACTACAGCGAGTGTACCTACTCTGATACCAAATGAAAGTTCAAAATGTGTATAAAACACCCTTAAACGTTTAGACCCCAAATTATAAAATATCAATTCAAATTTATAATCAAACAATTAATGTGCAAAACATGAACATAAGCCAATCATAGAATTGATAACTAATCTAAGCTAAATATAAACACATCTACAGCAGTAAATATAAGGCAAAGATAAAGGAAGGAAGATGCAAACACACAGACAATACACGATGTGTTATCGAAGAGGAAACCGAAACTCTCGGCGTAAAATCTCTCCGCCACCCTCCAAGCGGTAAATAATCCACTAAAGAATATAGTTGTGATACATGAACAGAAGAAGACCCTTCAAGCCTAATCTACCCAAGTATCTAAGCCCTCCAAGTTTTTTGCTCCAACGAGGTTACGCCGAACCTATTTCTTCTTTAGTTTCCTGGATTCCGCTACTATACCATAGCATCAACCAATGTATATTGGTTCCTTCCAAACTGCTTCCCTTAGCACCAAATGAATCTTCTCACAGACGTAGGTGTGGTGAGATAAAGATTTAGTCAATGGCCTCTCAAGGATGTGACAATGGAGAGGAAGAGAGTAGAGAAATTTGTAGAGTCTCTAAAGTAAAGATTGGGGATGATGCAATCTTATTTTTCTCTAAGATTTCTCTCACAAAATTCTCTCTAGAAGCTCTCTTAAAATCATGGGTATAAGGGTCTATATATAGTAGGGTGAGAATGGAATACGAAGAGACAGTTTTTTACCAAACAGGGTAAATTGGAAGCTTAGTCTCGCAGCTTGTCCAAGTTGCGAGTTCAAGTCGCGATGTAACGGCCTAGCCAGCCTGAGACTTTTGTCCTGTAGTGCGACAGCTGGTGTGACCCTTCAGCTTCCCTGTGTGCATCTCACGTGCCTGCATTTGGTGGCTTGTAGCCGCGAGCCACCTGCGAGTCCTAGTCGCGAAGTTTTGCTTCTTTGCACATACTTGAGCTTTTCTTAACATCTTCTCACACACTACCTTTACAATAATCCCACCTAAATACAGGGTTGCTAAGTACTAAATTACAAGCAAATTGGCACGAAATAAAACCAACAAGATGGTTGATAAATTTCAACCTTACAAATATATTATTATTAGTATATATTATATATTATATATATATATATATATTATATAAGCACTTATAGTATATAATATTATTATTAGTATATTATCCCTTAAATATATTATTATTAGTATATATTAAATTTACAGCTAATTTTAAAAAAAAATTATTAAATAATAATATATTTTAAATATATATTAAATATAGGTGGGTCGGGTCGGGTTTGGCAGTTTGTAATTTTATGACCCACACCCAACCCGACCCACTATAAAAAAAAAAAAAAAAAAAATTTGTGATCCAACCCAACCCACCAAATCTTAAAAACCGACCCAACCCGGCGGATCGGATCAAGTTTGACAAGTTGGTAGGTTTTCTGCACACCCCTAATAATTGCGTATGTTCCATCTTTCTCTCCCTTTTTCTTACAATAACTGGGGTTAGACGAAATTACAAATGTTGAATCACATCATTAATTTAATATTGTTGAAAAAAGAAAACAATGAAAATGAAGCTGGACCACCAGATAATCAAATTCAGTTATTAAGCATGTAGTCTAGATCATCAAAGTAGTATAAATGCGTGTGTATTTACAATGCCATAATATTTAATTCACAATAAATTTATTCGAACAGAACCACTTAGGTCGAGAGCTGGCCTGCACACCATAATTTCTAACTCTTTAACTCAGCAGATTTCGAACACAACCAAATTATTCTTATCTTTTTATCCAAAGACACATGGTAGCAGGTTGGAATCATGAACCATAAGGGTGTATTTCCATAATTATATCCCAAAAAAAAAAAAAAAATTGTTGGATGCACCCGTGTGAACAGAAATCTCACATGAAGAAAAGATAAACAACCTGAGAAATTTATTATAACATAATTAAATCCAAACTATAGTCCCAAGATTTTGGTTGAATTGATTTCCCTCTATTGCTATTACAGCCTTAATGGAAATCAGCCAATGGCGCCATGCAGCAATAGGGCAAGGTTATCAAAGTTAATATTTAAGAAGTAAAACAAGGAAAATATGAAATATCCTTCTTTGCACTAAACAAAAAGTTGAGTTGTGACATAAAGGGATAACCAGTTAAAGAAATCTAGGAAACAATATGGAATGCATATTTCTTACTTATCTACAAATTGTGAATGTGATTATCTATATCACGAAACAAAATCCATGTCTCAGAAGCCTGAATATGCAATCAATCTATTTCTTACTTTATGAAATCAATCTATTTCTTTATCTACGACTTCGGAATAAGGCACAGCCATTCTCCCTCTAAAATCAATCTTATCTGTCTACGCAATTAGAAGCTTGAACCTGAAGGACCAGCAGAAGACCCACTGGCTTCCCCAGAGAAAATGATCTTCTGGTTCATAGAAGAACCTTCAGTAACTTTGCATTCTGACACATCACCAATGTCCAATCTACTAGGCAGATGTTCAGAGAAATCAACAGGAGATAACTGCAAATTTGAAACAATCCAGAGCAGGAAAGATCAGAAATAAATGAGAAGAAAATTCTATGATCACATTTCAAAACAACAGAGAAGGCAAAAGCATAATCTTAGACACCACACAAAGATGCCCGTTATTCAAACTTGAATCACCATTTTAATTGATTACTAATATAAACGATAGAATTACATAAAACAGAAAGGAGGAGAAACAAAACCAAAGTTGTTGCATATAAGCATATAATGGCAAAGTACTAAGCATATAAAGTAACACCTCTACCCAATTGGATACACTTAATATTACTTTTGAAAGGGTGGGAACGGTGGACCGGAGTGTCCTCCCTGCACTTTATTAATGCAATCGTTCAAGAAGCAAATTGGCATTGAAAACAACATCATATGTAATCACTGGTGTGTTATAATTGAAGTAAAGGCTTTCCAAAGCATACAACTTTTACCTCTAGTTCATTCAGCATATCAATAGAGGTTTCCAGGTCACCCTCATTAACAGAGTAAACATCAGCAAGGGACTGCTCTGACATATTGGGAAACATGATTGCCAAATAAGCCAGATCCATCTCAGGATCTTCATCTACACACTGTTTTTTTGTCAGTTCACTCGAATTCTGCACACCCTTCTTTGTGAAATCATTGCCAATGAGAAGTTCATTTACGTCATGGATGTCATAATCAGAACCAGCTTGGGGATAGCTTTGATTCATTCCAACAGGACCATTAGGAGGACAATTAGACCAAGTAGTCTTACCAACATTCTTCAAAGAATCTTCTGTTGTTAACCCAGAAACTTGGTTCTTATCCTTTGTTTCTTGCTTGTGAAGTGGTATGTATAATGCTGCATTTGGATTTAAGGATGACATTCCTGGCTTCATCTTCTCAATTAAAAAAACTCAAAACTGTGGAAAGAACACAAGTAGAAGAATTTAGTACCGTCACTAGCAATAAAAACTCCAACCAAGAAAAATAATACATAACAATCTATAAAGTCCAGATGGTCTTCAATATATACAAATATCCCTGTATGAGATTGCATATTGAAAATATGTGAAAACCAAAGACATCAATGATTCCGTAAAATTATCTTAATAAATAGTATGTTTAAAAACCCAGCACCTATATCTGGTAAGCATATAGGAAATAAATTATCAGCATTGCTGGGTGCCACATATCAAGGCCAAATATTTTAATAATTTCCTGATATTTTCTTAAAACACTGGACATATATAAATTTGTATTTCAAGAACTATCATCATTTACCAAATGTTTAATAGATAGTGCATACAGAGATTCATTAAACTGTGTTTCTTTAGAAACCCACCCTAATTTGGTGGATATGATACCTACCATTGAGTCAAGATCATATGACACTTTCTCCTTCCATAAGAAATGTGGTCAAATATATATATGGCTCTATCTTCTGTTCGAACCACAGACATGGGGCACCACAAAGGATGCCAAGCTATCACTTTAACCACAAAATATGGATCTATTTCTATTGCAGGTAGAGCATAATACATATTTTTATATATAGCAGACCCCAAAATTTTGCACTAAGACATTATTGTTGCTGTTGCAACCCTCCTCAACTAACCACGAAAGAATTAGTATATAACGCAAGGCACAGGTATTTTTATATATCTAAAAATTTGCAACTCAATATTCAAAGTTATATTGAGTGCGCTCCAGGCTGATAATCAATGTAAAAATAATGAATAAACTAATATAGTTTTCAATTTTCAGTTTTTAATTTATATTCTTTTTTCTATTTTATTTCCACCAATTCCCTCTGCATTCAAGCAAGCAATATAATAACCCAAAAAGATAGAAAGAAAAAGTAATATACAGTTCAAACGATTCCAAGCTAAATATTTTATAATCTTCTACAATTCACATCCAGAATTCAAAGTAACTATCATGAAGAATAAACTTTATAATCTCACTTTCACAATTCCATAAATTTCATACTTGCTTTCACACATGCACATACATATATAGAAAATCCTATAATACTTCTACGTTTTTTGATGGTATAATTCTCACTATGATCATAGCCATCAATTTTCAAAGGTTTTAGTCTCTACCATGTCTTCCTGAATATAAATTAAAAAATTAAATTAAAAGAAACTTAACGCAGTTGAATGATTAAAAGCAAAATCACAGAGACTAAAATCTTGTTTTCCATTTTCTCAGCAAGCAAACAGATGATAATCAAATATAAGCAAATAGGGGAGAGAAAAACAGAGAGTAAGCAAATGAGAAAAGTGCAACTCAGAAGAGATTTCTTCTATCTTCGTAGCTTTCAAGAACTGTGAAAAAGTAAATAAATAAAAAAATTAGGTTCCTTACTTGCTATTCACTTTCACCTTTTCTTTTTTTCTCAGCAAACAAACGGAGTAATAAGGATCGCAGCGCACGAAAACCGTTGCGTTTTTTGTTTAAGGATCGCAGCGCAGCGTTAACCCTAGTGAGCCCCCTCGAGCTTTTTCGAACAGCGAAAAGAGAGACAGAGACAGTGAGTTAGTCCGCAAGAATCGTCCGAGTTACCGAGTGAGTCGAACGGTTGGGATGAGAGAATGAGAGAGAGAGAGAGAGAGAGAGAAGAGTGTGAGAAGCTTGAATTGGGGAAATTGAACGGTGATTGGATTGTATTGGAGCGGAGAAAAGTAAAAGGAAAAAGCTTGTAATGAATGAATAATGACGTGTATTTTTATAGGTGATGTTGAGTGATCATCCCGAGGCTGATGGTGATGGATATATATAGTGTGGGATCCTACTCTATTTACCTACTGCTTCACGCGCCCTCCGCGCCTGTCTATCTAAATATTTTTCTTTTTCTATATTTTCTTCTTTACTGGCTTTCATTTAAGATCACCAAGAATACCACTTGTCAATAACCGTTTACTAAATATCAATAGTTTTGTATATAATGTTATAAAATAGTTGTATTTCTATTTATTTATTTTACATTGTTAACAATTTGGAAAAAGTTTAAGACAATTATTAGTAGGCAAATTTATTAAATATAAGAGATTTTGAAATATATATTTACTAGTGGAATTATAGACAGCATTAAAATTTTCAATTTTTTTTTATATATCGGTTCTTTTTATTTTTAGTAGACATGTGTAGGGTAGACCTACCAAACAGGTCATGTTGGGTCAGGTTACGTATGAGATTAGTTTTGGATCATCTTAAATAAGTTGTGAGTCAGTTGGATCAATCAGGTTGTCAAGTTAATTAAGGTACAGGTTGACCCATATTTTTTTTACATGCAATAAGAAAGATAACAACAATGATCGTATTGTCTTTGTGTTTGTCTTCCTTTCAAAAAAAAAGACAAAAACAAAACAAATAACAAAGTACTCAAAAATAAATTCTAAATAATATATAAATTCTTAAGTTTACACTGTGTATAATTTACAAATGATATCAACACTATAATCGAGAAAAAAAAAATACTAAAGATCTCGGACCACAATTTTTTTAAGGTGCGGTATGTTATTACTATAAATAATAAATGCCACAGACCAACGCTAAAAGAAAAAACATCTAACTTTGCATATCATCTTCGAAATTTAGAAAACAAAAAACAAAAAGTTTTTTCTTTTAAAAAAAAAAATTACCTTCTTTAAAAAATAGGTTGGTACAGGGTGACCTGTTTTTCTTAAGGTTGGGTTCAAGTCAAGTTAATAAGTTTGAGTCTAAACTCGGTTTAAAACATTAGTATTATTATTTTTTGTGTGTGTTTTAATAAGTACTACTATTTACTCCAAAAAATAAAATTTGGGTCTATTTTGCTAAGTCTACATTTGCGTAAGTCTGATATAATGAGTATTTAATGAAGGATACAAGCTTCGCAATAGTTAAAACCACTTACAAGTGCACTTGAAGTTGGATGAAAATTTTGAGGTTAAGATCACAGGCCAGTTGATTGAGCACAGTGTGGTCAAAGGTAAAATGGTAATGATAGCCTAGGCCCTACAGCGGATTTGGATTGGGTGAGCTATTACACCATGTCATTATGAGAAGAAAAAATTGAGAAGGTAAAATAGTAAAAAAAGTTATAAGTTTGAAGTTAGAAGTTATAAGTTTTGATTCAAGGGTTGAATTAAAAGTAATTTTTTTCAACTTTCAGTTTTAATCATCAAAAGATGAACAAATAGGGAATTATTCTGATTCGAACAAGGGGACGTTATAAAAGCACAAACCCCTTTCATTTTAGCATTTATTGTTGACAACTGCCACAGTTGTATTTAATATTATTTGACTAGTTACAATATTTTAGTTTCCTTCGGGTGGATTGACCAATGGACTATATGGTTGAATTTAATCATTCTTGAAAAAGCTCACACTATCTTCTTCTTTTTTTGAAGTACAAGCTAACACTATCTTTATTGTATTTATTTGTTCATTTATTTATATCTGCACACTACCATATTGTATTGACCAGTATAATTATGTAGTTGTATTCAACGGGAAACCTAAGATATTATACATAAAAAATTATACCTAAGTTTTGTCATTTATCTTGTGACCCAAAGGGACTAGAGGGGTGTCGATTTTCACCCACTCCTCCAAGGACTCCCTAAGATACATGGGATGTCTAACCTAATCTCTAAATTCAATGGAGAGGGAAATCTCTCATTGTGCTCTTAGGATAACCCTTATAAATACCCAAACCAAGTTATATCAAAGGTATGAGAAGTTCTAATCCACCACTCTTAAAATTTCCTTTTAAGTATCTGTATCTAACTAGACCATTGGAGCACTTCTGAGTTTTGACCAACCATCCGACCATCCACAAGGTTGGAACTTGGTAAGTCTTGCTTCTAGTTAAAAACCTCATTATGGTGATCTTTTAAAGCTTTTTAGGACTAAAATTTTCTATATACCTACAAGTGTGACTGTGACTTCATATATATAAGAAAATGGTGTGTTGTCTTTGGCTAGACTATTTCACCCCATCCATGAGATATTCCGAAAACCCCATAAATCGATAGTGTGGTAAATTGAACTTAAAACCATTGAGTTTACGTCATGCCCTAGACTAATGAGCACACCACCAAACTACTAGTTGGGGGGGGGGGGGGGGGGGGACACTCTTAAATCTCAAATCCTTAAAGAGAAGGGAGAGGGGAACTATGCAAAATGGTCTTTTACATCTATTCAACATACTGAAAAGTAAGCATATAAACATTTGTCTCATAAGATTCTTTGACAATCAAATGCTAATTGAAACATAGAACTAGAATGTAGCTACGTCTTACCTTCCCAACTTCTCTTTGAAGGAAATCTAAAACAGATGGGAAGGGGAGCAAGCACCAGGTAGTAAATCAAAATGAATTTATTCTCCAAGATGTTGCCATTAAAACATCAACCTTGTTGAGACAAACCGAACTGAGTATTTATCATTTTGAACTCTATACATCATGCTTTGATGCTTTATTTTCAATGCATCATCTTAATGTAGTAGCTTATTAGTATTTATATATGACTCGCATTGCTTGAATCCATCATACACAAATACTCAGTAAATTTATCAATAGCGGCCTCTGGCAAGCAAATGCATACCACCACTGTCCCATGATGATCAGCCTTTCCTCCTGGGAGGATAACACAAACTTGTGGGGTGGGAGTCAGGTCTATAGGACCTGCATATACTGGCCTTCCCCATCCAAAATCTGCAGACTCATAAATGGAAAATCTAGTCCATTGGGTAATTGTCAATTTCCCTCCAAATTCAAGCCTTTTTGGCCTGACTGCCTCAATGTAATCCACTGTAGACCTCAAATACTCCTCTGAAACATTGAGTCGAGCTTCACGAACTACACGGGTTGTGTCTGAAATCTGGCCATTCACAAGCTCTGAGACAGTACTTGTTGCACAAGCCACACACACCACATTGCCATAAAACCCTTCTTTTAATGGTGGGTTATGCAGCTTTTGGCGAGCATTGACCGAAAATGTAAGCCTAAGCTCATAGTCTAGTGGTCTGACATCAAGTGCTTTCACCCATGATCTCCATATATGTGCAGCCATAGCATCAAAGGTAGTGCATACGTCATCTGGTTGAGCCAGAGTTTTCAGATGAGACTGGAATTCCTGGCTAATCCGGTAACACTTCTGAACAGGCTTGGTTTGCCACAAAGTCATAGTCAGGCTTGAGCCATCTTCAATTCTCATAAACTCAACATGTGGAAATTTGACCAGTGGAGGGTTGCGAGGTAGAAAGATTTCCCTTTCCCAACATGGCTCAGGTTTTGCTATTATGGTACCTGCTTTTGCTGTGGCAGCCCATGCCCTAAACAATTGCATGGCACCAAGTCCATCACAAATACAATGGCAAAGTCTCAATCCTAGGCTAAAGCCACCACAGCTAAAAAGGGTTACCTGAGCTATGACTAATGGCATGTCAAGAACTTTGTATGGCTCCTCATCAGGGAACTTGAAGATCAAGGGTTCCCAACCAGGGTTTGGCACTGTGACGTCTCCTAAATCTGCTAAGGCCATTTTACAGTGTGCCTCAACCATGAGTACTCCTTGGTTTGGTCCAAAAAACACTTCTAACTTACCATTCTTGGTCTCTCTAAGCCTGCCTGATAAAGGATAGTAAGGGACTAGTACTTCAGCAAGAGAATCACATAGTATTTTCATGACAGGTTTTTGGCTGGAATTCATGCCAGCTGCAGGCTCATAAAAATATATTGTAGGAGTGAAAACACGTGCTCCGATCATGTCATCGAGGTTAGACAGGTAAAGGGTGTCACCTGGCTGAGCAGGAATAGGCCCTGAGGGCATGACAGGAAACGTACGATCAATGGTTATAGCAATTTTCAGGTGAGTGAAATGGAGCTCTTGAACCCACGGAAGATCCATGAGAGAGTGCTGAGAGATCCCACACCAGGCGGTGGCATTTGTAGAAGAAAGTTTTAGCTTTGACATACAAAGATGTTTGGGCTAAATAGATGGGGATTATAAAGTTATATTGGTGTAGAGCAGTTGGTGGTGATATCATTCATGAACTGAAAATATTCAATTTGATTAATCTGTACTGTTGAATTTCATTGATAATATATTTGCGTCTTTGTGTGATATTCACCTGCTTCTCTTTTTATTGAATTGTTGTTATTTTCTTTGTTAAAACAAACAAACCCATAATCCTTACCTTCTTGACAGACCTACTCGCACAATCATAATAAAGCTTCACGAAGAAATGAGGTTTAGGAACTATGAAATTTTATAATACTACTGTATTATTTTAATCCGGTCACAATGGAATTAGAATGGTACATAAAGAGTCATTTGCAGAATCTCGATGTGTTTGCAACTTCATCATGAAGATAACTCAAATTTTAATAATTAATCCTGTATGGTGATGAATTTCATAAATGTTGTAAACAATTAACTTTAAAAATAAGATCATTCCAAATTATTATAATTTTATTAGATAAAAATTGCCAAATCATTATAAATAATTAATATTTTACTCGTTCTTTTTATGGCGTAAATGCACTTTTGATCTCTACATTTTGGAATCATTTTCATTTTGGTCCCTACATTTCTATTTTACCACTTTTAATCTCTAAACCAATTAATGCATAACATTTAAATCTTTACCGTCAGCCAACTAACAGGAAAAGCTAAGTTGGCAGACGAAACACCCTATTAGCTGACGTGGCGATTAAAATATTATTTGGCATTTTTATATGTCACGTCAGCATTTTAATTTTTTTTATAAAAAGCCATGTCAGACAATTTAAACCAAAAAACAAAATAAATTAAAAAACAAAATTAAACTCAATCCTAAGACCTAGAAAAATTAAACTCAATCCCAGGACTTCTTAAACCCAGAAAAATTAAACTCAAATCAACCACTTCATAGATCTCAATCCCAAGACCCACGGCGAGCTGCTACCCACGGCTCCACAAACCCAGGTCCACCCACAACACCACGACCCCACGCTGATGTCTAATGTGACAACCCAAAATCTCAGATTGACCACCACCAAAACCCAAATCGCAACCTACACGTCACGCTCCTCAAAACCCAGACCCAAATCAATCATGCTCCTCCTCCACAAATCAAAACCCAAACCCATAGATTGGCTTCACCGGTGACAGATCGAAGATATTGGAGGTGGGTATGGCTTCGCCGACATGAGGGAGATTTTTGCCTTGGTGGATCGGGTACATGCAGAGCTCGAAGTGGGCGAAGGTGAGAGAAGAGAAGAAAAGGGAGAAAACTCATCGAACTAGCGTCGGAGTGTGGGGTGGAGTTGCGTCGGAGTGTGGGTGGACATCGGACTCTTTGTCGTCAATGCGTGGGGGTGGAGCTACGTCTCTCTGTCGTCAGTGTGTGGGGGTGGAGTTGAAGGGTTTCGTAGCGGTTGCTTTCTCTTGGAATTGGAATTGGAGGACTTGTGAGTCTGAGGGTTGTGAGTTTTAGGGCGAGCGAGAGCGTAGGGAGAGAATAAGCTCGTTGAAGAAATGGAAGCAGCAACAGCAGCCATTTTTAGTTTTGGCTCAAATGAAATGAAAGAAGCGGCAAAGAAAAGTATTGGGAGTTTTTTAACCCATACCTAGATCTACTCCAAACCCAGAAATGGCGACATCGAATCTGTTACAAACCCCGATTTGCTCCTAATAAGAACATAAAAAAGGAAAGAAAAGAAAAAAAAACCATTCAGATCTGGGTTGGTGTTTGTGTACAATTGATTTTTGTGGAAGAATTTGTGAACAAATTTTGGAATATTTTGGGTTTCTATTATTTTGTTCTTGGGATTGAATATTATGGGTTTGTTGTTCTTGTGTGTTCATGATCAAGATGAATTTAGAATAGGAATTTGATAATTTGAATGTGAAATATATGAGTTTATGGGGTTTATGAGTTTATGGGTTTCTAATCTTATTGTTCTTGTTCAAGGATCTGAGATCTCCATTCATATGATTTTTTGTTTTTAATTCTGTTTGTAATTTTTTTTATTTAGTTAAATTTTTTTTTTAATTTTTTTAATTTAGATGCTGATGTGGCCCTTTTTAATGCCATCTGCCACCTCAACTTTTCCCGTTAGTTGGCTGATGATATAGACTTAAATGTCACGCGTTAATTGGTTTAAGGACTAAAAATGATAAAATAAAAATGTAGAAACTAAAATAGAAATGACTCCAAAATGTAAGAACTAAAAGTGCCAAATCATTATAAATAAGCAATATTTTACTCGTTCTTTTTATTCTATCACCTGAATCTGCCGTTCCTTAAGGTGCATCATTTTCTCACTTAAAATCATCTTTGCACGTTCACCAAATTATTACTCTAATATTGTCAATGAATGCATGACTAAATTCCAAAATCCAAACTATTTTAACATACTAGATGATCACAAATCCCAAAACTTGTGAGGGAAAAACATGTCCACTTGTAATAAGTAGAAGAAATCAAGAAAATATGGAACACCCACCCACGAAAAAAAAAAAAAAAAAAAAAAAAACCCAAAAAAGGCAAATTTTATAATGAAGACTACCATGTGCCAAACACATTAAAAAGAAATAATTTGGAAGACTAACAAGTTGACAAGTAGTAACCTTATTCAATATAAAATAATTTGAAAGATCTGAAGTGACCTGCAGATATACCCATGATCAACAATAACAACTTTGCTTAGGAGAGAGGGAAAGGAATGAACCACACTGAACTGAAAGGGAAATTTACGGAATATTTTATCCATTCTCATGTTTGGAAGTTTAGTGGGAAAGAAAAAAAATGACTAGGAGGGAAGACAAATCCCATCCCAACCCTTCTGAATTCCTCCCAAACGTGGGATAAACACATATTCGTTTAATGAAATTGATGTAAAAGATTAATTTTATTCCTATTACAAGAAAAAAGAAATAAAAGCTAAATGATATAATAGTTAAATTATATATTTCTTTGCTTCCTAATTTTAGAGAAAATATATTTTATGAACTTCCAATTTCCAAACATACCCTAAGATGCAACTCTTTGAAGGACCTTAGGTTAGTAACCAAATCTTCCTATATTCCAATCTCTCAAATCTTTACTAGCTCAAATTTCAGCTGTGCGCACCTTGACATTTACATAGGAACCTGTCTGATCATGCCTATAAACACACAAACTAACACTTTGGATGTAAGCAACAGCCAAAGAAGACTACTACCAAGTACCAACTTGAAATCAATATGGAGCAACAATTATTCAAGATCAGGTGATACACATAATCAACAACAATGATGACAAAACAACTGAAGATATATAAATAACCTTTTTTTACCCTTTGCCTGAAGTAAAACTAGAAGTATCTTCATGAAACTCAACTTCACAAAACCAGTTTCCAATGTTTATTTTGCATTCACCAAATGAACCAAGAGTACATGTTCATATATGAGAAAAAGAAATTACAAAAACCAAGGATCTCGCCAGCTTACCGCACCGGCTGCTGATTGTAGTGATTCTTCTCCTTTTTCTTTGCTGCAGCAAGCTTTGCATTTCTAGCAGCAGCCTCACTTGCAGCAGCTCGGGCAGCAGCATCCATCTCTTTGCTTGATGTTTTTTTCTTCTTCATAGATGTAACTTTCTTTAGCCGCTCCTTAACATCAATAGAAGACGCATCCTCTGCCTTCTCACTCCCAGCAGCTTCTTCTGTTGCATTTCCAGCATCAGCGCCATCAGGCTGGTCCTGGGATTCTTTTAGCTCCTTTAAAGATTTATCCTTCTTTTTCTTCTTTTTTGCACTTTTGCTTTCCCCTGTAGCATTCTCCTTCTTATCTAACTCTCCATTTAGATTCTCTGCTTTCTTATCTTGTGAAATACCTGCTAGGCCAAAATCATTTCATTTAGGAAAAACCACCAGGTAATAAGCCAAAAGAAAAATAAAAAATTAAATCAACAAAGCAAACAAATTAAATGTAATTAGGAGAGACATGCCAATAGAACAATCAAATTGATCCGTAGTAGTTCTAGCAAAAGTTAATTATTAGCCAAAAGAAAGCATTTATGTTCATTGCAAAAAACGGCCAGTGGATATCAAACTTCATATTTGAAGGACAAATAAATTACTGCTTCCTGTCCTACTATAATTATAGTGTTGAATATAATAACAAGAAGCAGCCAACAAGGCCTTAGTCCCGAAATAGACACGATTACTAACATTAAATAGATAACCCATTTATCACATGAAAATTAATTCTACTTAAATAACAACTAAATTCTTATTGTTCAGGATTTCTGAACTTCTTAACAACATTGGTGTTTAAATTTTAGAAGATAATGCATCAATTTCATAATTTAAATTAAGTACATTGCTAATAAATAATCCTGAACATCCTTGGTTAGCAGAAGAAAAAACCAAATGCTATGCCTACATATGACAGTAAATGCCACATTACCATGGGTATCATCTTGGCCACTGGTCTCTTTGTTGGTATATCCTAATTCAGCAAGAACAGCCTCGAGTTCTTCAAGCTCTTTTTTCTTCAGTTCCTTCTTTGAAAGCTGCCTCTCTGCATCTTTAGGAGCCAAAGAAGCCTCAGGAGGCTTTGTAATAACAGGCTCAGCAGTTTCAAGTGGTGCCCCTGGCTCATTTTCATGTTCTTCCTCAACATCATCATCTACTTCATCAAGACCTTCCTCACTTTCGGTTTCCTGATATCCAAATATTAGTAAATCTAAAAATTACTTAATGTAATTAGAGCAACATGCACTTTTCATGAAAAATAGGGCAGTCACAAATCAATTACTGCAATTACACATTTCACGGTCCACACCTCAGGTGGAAAAATGATAGCTCTAGTTGACAAATTAAAAAAATAAATACAATGTAGGATGCAAGAATAATCTAGTTGTAATAAGCAACTCCTTAATTCCTCTAAACTTTGGTCTACATTAAGTGTTGAAGTGTGTCATCGATATCTTAACTCTTACCATAGTTATTGCCTTCGTATAATTTAATTGCTATTTGAGTAAACGCTAAAATATTTTGACTGCTTTGGCTAAGATTATTTTCATCTATCGTTGGGTCAATTGATTGATCACTATATTCGGTAAGCTACAAGGTCTTTCTATTGGTTTTCAACAATTTATGACGGATTTCAGTGCTACTAGTCATTTTCCTTCCATTATTGCTTCTTTTGTACTTTTAATTATGAGATCTTCTATTTACTTATCAAGAGAGAGAGAGATCTTCAATTTAGATTAGATTTTTTTTCCTAATATAAAAATTCAATTCAAGTTTTATGAAGGAAAAAATATATATTCCATGCTTGAGGGTGGGAGGATTTGAATTATGTATGTCTCGGTTAGAAATACCAAGATGTGCCAACCAATTGAGCTACAAGGCTCTCTTACTTATATCTAAGGCCAAATTATGGTTGCTTGGTTCACCAAACACCCAGCAAACTAATTGTTGCCAACTCTAGCAACCTGATTGGCTAGTTCAAAAGCCCCACCAACTTTGGTGGTCCACAACCATTTCTTGGGCTATATATGAATGTACATTGGGTGTCATCAGTGTAAGGCCCTCATCTAAAATGCTTGAAAGGCTATCACTTAGGTTGCGTTTGGATACTTGAATTTGGATTTTAATTTTAAAGTAATGGATTTGAAATGCCTTAATTCCAAATCCAAAAATATTTAAGTATGTCATATGGATTTCTAAAATTCTATGGGTTTAGAAGTTATTTCGAACTCAAGAATTTTAAGGTTTAAAATCCTTGGCAGATTTTTCAAATCCAAATCCTTGACCCTTTGTAAACTATTCAAACAAGGTATTTTGAATTTAATCACCCAAATCCAAATCCATGTGCCCAAATCCTGCCATCCAAACACACCATTAAGGTCATCCAAATGTTTGGATTTTGGATAACAGAACATCATTCTAAATATATATCCATAGCAATAAATTACACAAGTTGAGAGATAACACAATTAAGAGCTTTAGATATACACTATAAAGGGAGCATTCTGTCATTTTGATCCATTCAGATGCAGTTGCTTGGTCGCCAACACAAAAGGAAAGATATGGATCAACTGACCAGGTCCTCCTTTTTAGTTGACACCATCAACACATGTTTATTTGACAAAAACTATGGATACTCCTTAGATACCAACAACTACATTACATTTCCCAAGTTGATTATATTTTATTAATCTAATTTTGACAAACTCAATGTGATGACAAAGAAAATACTATTATTGCAGAGGCAACAGAAGAGAAGCTACTGATCAACCGACAACATCTTCCATTATTAGCAGCTGCCACCGACAAATATTAAATTGATATAAAGTATGGATCCCGACAAGCTACAGGACATCTTCCAAGTCTGTCATTCATAATCATTGCATAGAAGCAATCTAATCCTAAAATTTTCAAGGTAACGACAAATACAAAATTAAGTAGGCTACACCAAACATTCTTAAAGCTACAACGATGCTATTATTAACATGTTTGTGCAACCCTTTACCCAGGGGAGCAATACACGTGCACTTTGAAGGATCAAAGTTCCTTGTTGTGAAATTAAATGATCAAATGACTGACCAAATCACATGTAACGCTTGACCAATACACATGCACTTCGAAGGATCAAAGTTCCTTGTCGTGAAATTAAATGATCAAATGATAGATCAAAGCACATGTAACGATTGAGCAATACACGTACACTTTGAAGGATCAAAGCTCTTTGTCATGAAACTAAACATCAAATGATTGACCAAAGCACACGTAATGCTTGACCAATAAATGTGCACTTTGAAGGATCAAAGTTCTTTGTCGTGAAACTAAACAATCAAATGATGGACCAAAGCACACGTAATGATACCGTATCCTCACCTCACCAATCCGACCAAGATCCTTTAAATTACAAAATTCCAAAACAAAGATCACGATATGACATTTATTACTCCACATTCATAAAGTTAAGTCTGATTCTTTCTTAAAATGAAAACCAGGTATCTCATGAAAATAACGGCCATATTCAACAATAACCAACATTATCTGCTACTTTAATTCTTTATCCTAGGTTCCCATTAACCTCAATAGCAGTTCAATATTCCTAAATTCATCCATCACACTTCTCAGCCGAAAAAATGGAAGCGAAAATACATTCTAAAAAACACAAGATGTCCATCTCAGAACATAGCAAATTATATGATACCCACCATAATAATAACAACGTATTTTCAAGTGTTTTAATCTCCACCATTCCTTTACGAGTATAAACAAAATGCCAATATTAAAAAACTTGAAATTTTGATCATCGTGAGCACCATAGAAGAACCCCTCAAAACATATATAATCATCATATCAAACCGCACAAACATCAAATTTACCTTAATCATTAAATCACAATTTTTTATTAAAAAAAATTGAATATTTCTAAAAATAGTATAACACAAAAAAACCAGTCCATATGAAAGATTACTCTCCTCGTCAAAATTCTACAAAACTTATCCATTATTGTCCATAATGCCCTTTCTGAAATTAGCAAAAAGGCATTAACAAATTCCGACATAGCATCGTCATTTTTAGCATCACCATCAAAACCATAACCAAATTTAGAAAAACAAAACAAACAGAAAAAACACCAATTGAAGAAGAATCAAAACACACCAATTACTCACTCACCACAAACCATTTCCAAAATCTACATGCACATACATATCAAAGAAAGAAAGAAAACGAATTGTGAAATGAGGAAAAAAAAAAAAAGTAAAAAGTTTTACCTCGTCGACAGGCTCAGCGTCGCTTTCTTTGACGGCACCGGCAGCGGCGGCAGCCCAGGGCGAGTCGGGAGGAGCGGCGGCGGAGGCGGTGGTGGCGTAGTAATCGTCTTCGTCGTCGTCATCGACATCTGCCCAAGACTTGACGTTGAGCTTGGCTGGGGTCCAGATTAGCTCCTTCTCTTTCTTCTCCTCGTTCTTCTTGGCCTTGGACGAAGAACCTTGCTGGCTTTGATCTTTGTCTTTCTTCTTCTTCTTCAAGCTCCCAGCGCCGCGAACACGTTCGTGCTGTTTATCACCACCGACTCATCTCTCCTGCTCCCGCCTCCAACCATTCTGGTTTTCCTGCTCTCTTATCCCGCTTCCGGTTTACTCTCAGTCCCGTTGCCAAACACTGTTGTTGAATGTTAAAAATGATAATGTTTACCGAGTCTTTGAGTTTGAGTTTGAGAGAGAAGGGGCAATATCGGAAATGAGTTAAAACGAATAAATTTAGAGATGCAGATTAGGGTTTTCTTTAAGAGGAATTAGATTTTTTTTTGGGTTATTGTAGAATCGGCGGAGAAGAGAAAGACGATCTGCAAAGAGATGGTGATAGTGGTGGAACTGTTGTAGCGTTTGGATAGATGAACCAAAACGCTTCGTTTTGGTCACTGCGAAAAAAATATAAGAGATTTTTTGATTCACTACGTAATCTATAATCTCTGTGAAGCTCTCTCTCTCTCAGGCAAAGGGTCCTACAACGCTCTCTTAGTTGTGTTGTGTCTCTTTTTATTTGCGAGACTGTTGAGACTTGGGAGTTTGGGCTGGGCTTCGGCGAGTGAGTAAGCGTGCCACGTAGGCTGGGGGTAAATTTGGAATAATGAGACATTTCAAATAATAACAAAATTTCTCACTAAACTTTTCTTATATTTTTTTTTATTAAATATGAATTTTAACAAAATTTAATAAAAAATAATTTTATGTCAAACAAAACTTAAATTATACAAAATCTAATAAAAAGATAATTTCATGTTAACAACAAAAAAAACACGCAAAATACATAAAGTCTTATAATTTTCTTTTACGAGTTTATTTATTTTGAAATTGGTGCTTAATAGTCACATTATTAATGCTGCAAATTATATCTCTTTCAAAATTTTAATTAATAAAGTTTTTCTTAGCTTTTTCATTTTTTTGTAAGTGCCTAATATATTGTTAAGAAGACCAAAGTTTAAGGACAAAATTTAACTACAAATTTAAACTGCAACTCTCACCCAAAAAAAAAAAAATGACTACATATTTTAAAAATCTAACAATTGAATCATGTCAATTATATATTATTTACTATTCTATCTATAAACTTATTTTTTATTTACAATTTTAGACTACAAAAACTCAAAATTTAAACATTTAATTGGTGATATAGTTATTAATTTTTTATCTTCTTGAAACTTTGCAAACATGGAGGGTATAAGAAAAAAAATGTAATCTAAAGGTGAATTTGTCAAAATTCAAATCCAATAAAAAAAAAATATATTGATTGGACTTGTAGCCTTAGTTTACAACAAAGTTTGATACAACTAAGTTTGTTGTCAAAATTTATCCAAAGTTTAATTATGTTGTGCCTAAAAAAATTAGGGTAGTCACAATTTTTTTTTTGGGATAAAAAATTCATAAAATTTTTATAATTAATATATAATAATTAATTTTTTTCCAGGTTAGGGTGGTCCTATGACCACCCTGGCTGTAATGTGGAGTCGCCCTAGTAGGAAAAATGAATGTTTGCACAACTTTATATTGGATGATGTAGGAGGTTTTCGGGGTTGGTTATAGATAAAATGTGGAACTTTTTCTATTTTACATAGATGAGTGCAAATGCTCATTGTATTTTTTTTATTATATCTTCTATAATTGAAATTTTTCAAGAAGATTAAATATCAATTAAATATTTCATCAACTAAATGTTTAAATTTCAAATTTTTGTAATTTTAAATTATGATAAAACATAATAAGTTTATTAGTTGAATAGTAAATAACATCTTATTTGAATGAAATTTAACATGCATATTATGAATATAGAAAACATACAATCCAATAATTATATTTTCAAAATATATAATCATGTTAATTTTTTAGTCTAATTTTTAAAAAAGTTTATTTTTAGTGAGAGGATTTCTTTCCAAACACTTTATATTTAAGATCATAAGTTAATCTTAAGAGGTTAGTTTAGTGGTTTCTAAGGTCTCATAATATTTATAAGATTTTAGATTTGAAACATCTAACCAATATCTTAGGGCTATTCCTATAAAATTTCTTCTTGTAATAATATAGTGCGTGTGAAACAAGAGGAACATGAGTCCAAATCTTCTGTCCCACTTTTCCTGCTCCACTCTATACTCCACTAATAAATATTTGTCACGTGTTCACCTAATTAATTAAATACTATCATTATTGACTTATTAATACTACAATTATTAATTAATAGTAGTATTTAATTAATTAAGTGAACACGTAACAAGTACTTATTGGTGGAGTATAGAGTGAAGCAGGAAAAGTGGGACAGAAGATTTGGACTTAGAGAAACATACCCTCGAGGACACCTAGTTTGTTAAAAAAAAAAAGAAAAAAAATAATAAATTATAAAATTTATTTTTGTAATAATCTAGTGCATGTGACACAATGTGTCACATACCCACGAGGGAGGCAAAGACTTCTGGGCACCTAGTTTGTTAAAAATGAAAAGAAAAGATGATGGGTCGGATTTAGAATCTTAGATGGATGAGGATTGAGACGGGACAGAAAGGAGTGAGTATTTATGAGTGAGGGAAGGTGAGCCGTTGGATTTGAAGGGAGCGTTACGATGGGGGGGTTTGTTTGGTGTGGGTCCCATTAAGCTTGGTGGCAAGGCATTTTTATCGTGGTGGCGGCGGAGGTTACGTATGTGTACAAAGAAAGTGGAATGAAAGTAAGGATTATTTGCAGGATGGGAGGACAATTGGCTGGCATGCCAAGCTTTTGGACCCACCGTGACCCTGTGATATGAAACGCATGGTAACTGACTCTTTCTTTCCATTTATGATTTGTTGGCCTCGTTGCGAAATTGGCAAATTTCCTGAAACGCTTTTCATCATTTTCCACGATATACAAACTAATTTATTTATTGAGATCCTTTAATACATAAATAAATACTAATAACTAGCCTTATCACTACATAAATAAATAATAACTAGCCTTATCACACGCAAGTGCAAGTAATGAGGCTTTTAATTTTTTAGTGGTGGTAGAAAAAAAAATTATGTTTTTATTTTTATTTTTTATATATAATTTTTATTTTGAAAATTTAATTTATAAGTGGATAAATAAATTTGAAAATCAACAAAAGAGTGGCCCTATTTTTTAGGCAATATTTTAGTAGAAGTTAAGGTTGTATTTTTGCCGGATTGTCCGTTAGTTTTGTCTCTACTTAAACATAAGGATACAGAGATATTTAAAAAAAAAAATTTCAGTCCAAACAGAGAAAACCCCTTAAATAGTAATATAGATAATAAAAGATTAAATCGAAAACTACACCTTTATAGTTTTGAGTTGTTTGAATTTTATACTTTGAAATTTTAAAATTTAAAATTTACCACATCTATACTACTATTTATGGGGCTTCTCTTGTTTGAACCAAAATTTTTTATTCCAAAAATACCCCTACACTCCTAGATTTAAGTAGAGATAGACTAAAGGATAGTCTGGCATAAATACATGTCTAACTTGCACTAAAACATTGTCTACAAAATAGGAACACCCTCTCACTAACCCACTTATTCAAAGCAACTATACGATTATTGTTTTGTTTTTTTAATAGAAAAATAAGTTAAACAACCTACGTTTCTGATATATACAAGTTTTTTTTTTTTTTTTTTAAATAAGTAGATACATCTTTAACTCCTACTAAAACTTTGCCTACAAAACATGACCATTTTTCTGATGGTTTTCAAATTGCTTTATCTATTTATAAATAAAAAATTAAAATTAAAACAAACACATGTTTCTTTGTAAACACATCTGCCATACTCATCACACCCTTAGTTTTTTTTTTTTTTTTTTAATGATTGGAAAATATAGTAATCCAAAATTATAATAAATCCTCTAAATTAACCCTTACCCAAAAAATAGAAGAGCAATTTTTATTCTGTTTGCATATGCAACTCCTCCATCCATATTTTTTGTTAAGTGTCTCATAAACTTGTCATGCGTGTTTAGTTTGTCCAATAAGACGATACTACATCATTTTCATAGCCTAAAAAATTAAAAATGACATGACATAATAAAAATGACGTGATATCATTTTATTGGATGAACTAAACACTTGTGACAATCTTGTTTGGCACTTAACAAAAAATATAGATGGAGGAGATGCTAATGCAAATAGAATAGAACTTCAAGGGGAAAGATTTAAATTTTGAAATTTCTAAGTGTAAAATCTAAACAGCTTCAAACTTTAGGGGTGTAATTTGCAATTTAGCCAAAAAAAAAAATCTCTTCTTGAGCAAGGAAGACAATGAAGCGAGACCGGTCAAATCATGAGTGTCCTATCTCAGCTCATCTACTTCTTTTAACATGAAGAAAAACAATAAAATTAGAGGCACAATAATTTCATAACAAAGTTTTGGAGGAAAATTGTTAATGGTAGATAAAAAAGTAAATGTTAATAATAAACTCAAATGAAAATCAGTAACCGCTTACCACCTAGACTTTATTGTGAAAATATTGTGCTCATAACTCCACTCTTAAATAAAAAGGTACAAATTGGGACAAATCAAATCGAGGTGGTATGACCAAGTTTGAAATTTTGTTCATTAAGGTTGAAATGGCAGGTAAATTTTGAACATGTTACTTGACCGATATAAATCACTGTCATATTTCACTTCATCCTAAATTTCAATTTTTTTTTTCAGTCCATTCCGCTAAATTTTGATCGAGAACATGAACAAAATATCAACTTTTTTTCCTTGGTCCTTACTCCATATTTAAAATTTCCATCTTCCTTATATGAAATGTGATTTTTTCATTTGATATTATTGTCATGGGAATTTTTGAACAATTGATTTGATTCATCATAATTTTTCTTCTTGATTTGATATATAAAAGTTTTCCTATTTTGGCTAAGCTATTGATTCATCTTAAATTAATGTGCCCCTTGTTATGTAATGAGATATTATAAATCTTCTTGTGTATGTAATGATAATGCATATTATTGGATTTTGAATTGATAATTTGATAAAACTATGCGATGAAGACTTAGGTACATTTATTCTGTGTTATATATAATAACTTGTAACCTCGTGCATATTCATGAATACATTTAAAGATATACAATAAGATGCATAGTATAATTTATATATCTATACTATTATTTAAGGGGTTTCCCCTATTTAGATTTCTCATTTTTTAGTTCAAAATACCTCTACATCTCTATGTTTAAGTAGAGACAAAACTAAGAACAATCGGAAAAAATCAACTCTAACTCCACTAAAAATTCCTAAAAAATAGGGCACTCTTTTTAATTTTCAAATTTATTTATCCACTTATAAATTAATTTTCAAAATAAAAATTATATATAAAAATAAAATAAAAACATTTTTTTTTTCTACAAATATAGGACCATTAAAAAAAAAAAAAAAAACCTCATCGCAAGCGCAAAGCGCCTATGATGAGGCTAGTCACTATTTAAAGGACTTCTCCTGTTTGGACTGAACATTTTTTTGGTTCCAAAATACCCCTACACCTGGACAAAATTGAAAGACAATCCAATAAAATTACATTTCTAACTTCATATCCGCTAAACCACTGCTAAAATTCAAAATTGCTACAATCACTCGTATTAAAATACGGCAACCAACACTCCTCTTCATTTTCTTTTTTTTCTTCTTTTAGAAAAACATATATTTTTTCTGCAAGATTTCCTTTTTTTCCCTCTCCTTCACGTTAAGTTGGTTTTTTTTTTTTTTTAAACCCTTACTTTTTTTTTTAATGGGAAAAAACCCTTATCCTTATTCCTCTTTTATATATATATATATATAATCTTTATCCCATCATACCAAAAAAAAAAAAATCTTTTGCAAGATCTCCCTTTTTCCCCCTTTCCTTCACATTAAGTTGGTTTTTTAAAAAAAAAAAACCTTTTTTTTTTTTTTTATGGGAAAAAACCCTTATCCTTATTCATTATCCCATCATCTCATGTAATTTTTTTTTTTTAATAAGATTATCCAATGTAGTTAAAAGAATATTCAATTATCCACCAACATTTCTCACTTATCTTAGTGAAAAAAAAAATTAAATTAAATCAAATCCCATGTTCACCCCATTTCCTAAAATTTAGCATACCTTTTCAAAATTTAAAATTTAAAATATTCACAACTTTTAAAATCTTTTCTTTTTACAATTTGTTTAGCAGAGGATTCTAATAGCCCAACCACAACTTCTCCTAAACACTTTTTTTTTTGAGAAAAAACATTGTGATTTTATTTATGATGCCATTATGGCAAGGATTACATTGGATAAATGTGGAGGAACATCCTCCATCCATACCATGTATTCGCTAATATGTCTCGCATGTCTAGCAATTTCATGGGCTAGAGTATTGCATTATCTTGGAACAAAACTAAACTCTAATGCTTCAAAACCATCCGCCAAAATCTTGACCTCGTCTAAGAGGTGTCCATAGTCAACCAACGAGAGAAGACCACTCCACATTGCCTCGATTGCGATCTTTGAGTCTCCCTCCAGGATTATCGAATTATGCCTGAGCTCCGTAGCCAATTTCAGAGCTTTGATAGTAGCAATTAGTTCGACTGCCACTATAGAATAAGGTAAAGGAAACCTGTCCGCCATTGATGCCAGAATCAAGCCGTATCTGTCTCTAATCACTGCTGCTACACCTGATATATTTTAGTCTTGAAAACATGCACCATCGAAGTTTACCTTAATGTTTGGCCAGTGTGAGGGTCTGTCAAATGGATTTGGAGAGTTTGGAGTGGTTTGGGCTGGGGGGCTTGGTAGTAATGAGCGCGCAAAGTTTGCTCTGAGTGTCAGAACCATCTGGTGAACTTGTTGGACTGGGAATGGGGTTTGGCTAGTCCGAAGTGCATTCCGTCTATGCCAAATTGACCATACCATTGTTGCAAAAAGCTCCATATCTTTGCCTTTCTCCACTACAAATTCTATCAGTTCCCTGAACGTACCAAAAGTTTCTGCCACCCAGAACTCCCACTCCCTCTACTGTTCCCACACCGAGCTAAGAAGAGGACATAACCACAATGCATGCATCGTGTCCTCAACCTCAGCATTGCACTGTTCACAACAGTCTTCTAAAACAACTTTGCGCCATTTAAGATTACTTTTGGTTGGGATAGCATTCTTGACAGCTCGCCAAAGGAAATTCCTGATCTTTGGTTGGGTTTTCATCCCCCACACCCTTTTCCATAAGCCATTATCCTCCGGATTGTAGTCATTGTTGTCCATACTTTGGGCCTTGTACAAAAACCTATAGCCTGATTTCACTGTATAGGAACCCAATGGAGTAAAGGGCCAAAATAATGTGTCATCTGCCTTCCTTGAACAAAGTGGAATGGACTCAATCATAGAGATATCCCTTGCATAGAGAAGTTGCAAAAGCTCCGGATTCCACTCATTTGTATCCAATTTGATCAACTCCGAAACTCTCATATTCTCAAGTCCTGATGCAGCTTGTGAAGACACAAAGGGTAGAAATTCAGAGGGCAACCACAGATCTCTCCACACATTAATACTCTCATCATCTCCCACCCTCCACCTCAAGCCTTCCATCAACACATCCCTCCCCTTAAGTAAACTCCTCCAAGCATATGACCCTGTTTGTGATTGTGGTGCTTCCAAGATAGTTCCATTAGGGAAAAACTTTGGTTTGAAAACTCTATATAGAAGTGAGTTTTTATTTTGAAGGAGTTGCCATGCTTGTTTCGCCAAAAGAGCATCATTGAACAAAGCAAGGTCCTTAAACCCCATTCTTCCCTCACCCTTGGGTTTACATAGTTCCTCCCACTTCACCCAATGGATTTTCTGCCTATCTCCTCTTTGACCCTACCAAAATCTCCGAATAAGGCCCTCTAACTCCTCGCAAAAGCCAATAGGAAGTTTGAAGCAATTCATGGTATATGTTGGAATTGTTTGGATAACTGCCTTAATTAAAACTGTGGGGGGAAAAATGCCCAATCTAACCTAGTGGGCCTAGAGCCCCATGTGAGAATTACTGTACGTCCGAAGAGAAGGAGATGGTAAGGGCAAGGCCCATCCGGAAGAAGGATCCCCGGAAAGAAGGATGATTGCCGTCCGAGGAGACCGCCTTCCGTCCGAGGAGATTTTATTCCTCGGACGCGAATAGTATTGATTGATCAAGCATGTGGAAGGTCCGAAGGATTTTCCTAGCAACCCCAACGATCAAGATAAGCTCTGGGTATATCTGGAGAAGATAAGAACGAGGAAATATCTAAAGGAACAGCTGCTACCACCACATTTAAGGCTCTGCAGCAACTTCTCTGGCCGCATTTACGTGGAGAAGACCCTTGAACAGTGTAACCTCACATACCGCCACTCATAGAGAGCCAGAGGAAATACTTGACGTGGCATATATTCAAGTAGAGTCACCGATGAAGAACAAGTGGATGATGGGGATGATGGGGAAGGAGGCTATATAAAGGAAAGAAGTTCCTGGAAAAGAGGAGAGAGGATAAAAAACCAAAAAAAGCTTTATTGTAACGCTAAGACTTGTATTCACCATATAATCAATAATATGTCCTCTTCGGACACAAGTTCTTTACGTGTAAGTTCATGTTGGTTTATGCTTGAGGGTTGTGATTAATTGTTGTCGATTCCATAATCAACCCAGCTCTTTCACCCATTCTCTACAAATTCATTGTTTTGGGCTTGGGCCACAAATCCTAACCCTACAAAAACTTCACGCCCGACTTGAGAAAGGAGCTTCTCTTCCCACCCTTGAAGCTTACGCCACACACACTCCTTGATGTAATTAAAGCTGGATTTTTTATTCCTCCCTACTAGGGAGCGCAGCCCCACGTAATTCTCATACTGTCGGATTTCGGTCACTCCCAACATATTCTTTATTGCATCCCTTTGGTCTTCCTTTGTTGATTTGCTAAAAAACACCGTTGTTTTAGCTTTATTTATTTGTTGACCTGAGCTCATCTCATAAATTTGTAACACATCCAACACTTTTTGGCACTCCTCCACATTTGATTTGCAGAACAGCAAACTATCATTTACAAATAAGAGATGGGTTAGTGATGGGCTTCTCCTACACAAAGAAAATCCATGAATATCACCTCCTAAACTCTAATTACAGTTTTTGTTTTTTCTTTTAAAAAAACCCATGTATAAATAATAGCCTACTAACCACTTCTCCTAAACTCACTATCTCTAATTTATATACATCTCACACAATTTCTAAAAAGAAAAATATATCTCATACACGTTTGACACATCTTTTTCCTAAAAATTAGCATACACTTTATCTATTTGAAAAATATCTCATACATTAGTTTCTCTGCATAGTTTTTGATATAGTCTCTCCATTTGTTCCCATCCTCATTTCTCTCTATTGCCAAAATTGTGTTCTACAAAATGAATCAAATTCTCTCTCTCTCTCTCTCTCTCTCTCTCTCTCTCTCTTTTTGTTGTTGTTGTTGTTGTTGTTGTTGTGAAATTTACAATAGTGATTGCCGTATTTAATTATGGATTTTTTTTCCTTCCTTTTTTAATTTAATCTTTATGAACAAGTTGTGAGTGGGATTGCGTTGCCATTGGAGTCTGATACAATACACCATCATCAAAATCCAATAAGAAGAAACTCTATTTACAAGAGCAAAAGACTTCTTTGTCACAACTACTAGCCGTTTGTCTTTTGATGAGGATTTCACAATTCACAGTTAGTTTTTGTTGAATATTCGTACGTTACTTTTACAAAAGCAATCACATCATATTATCAAGTTTTGATATTTATCTATATTATTATTTAAAAGGCTTCTCCTGTTTGGACTTGACTTTTTTTTTTGTTCCAAAATACCCCTATAGCCTAAATTTAAGTAGAGGTAAAGTTTGAAGACAACATAGTAAAAATACATCTTTAACTCTCACATGTAACCATGCTTACAAAATAAGCGATGTTTAACTCCAATTGATTTTCAAACTAAGCATTACTCAATGTTTTCACTTTTCTTTTCTTTTTTTCTTTTTTTCTTTTTTTCTTTTTCCTTTATCAAGACATAACTCTCTCTCTCTCTCTCTCTTTTCTTTTTCTTTTTTTGCATAACAAAAGTGCCTCTTAGCACGCGCGTGCTCAGAGGCTCGTATATAATTTAAATACTATTTATAGCCCTTTTTTTTTTTTTGGTTAACTCTTTAAAAAATCTTTTTTTAAGGCTTTCTTTAAAAAAGTCTTGTAAGAATGTTATTAGGTATAAAATATAAACTACACATGTTTATTTATTTATTACTTCTTAATTTTTGTTATTGTGAAACACTTTTTTTTTTTTTTTACAATTCATTTATTCTAAACTCTTTGATTTTTGTATTCAATAACTCACTTAGATGAATATTTATGATATGGTCCCACATTTTATTCTAAAATTAGGGAATAAAACTTTCTAAAAATAAATAATTTAGGACACATGGTGCAAAAGTAGACCCTAATTTGAAATTCTAATTGGACTTTGTGCGTACCCAAAATGTATGGCTATTGGGCTTAACCTCTACTTGGGCTCACAATCTATTTGTTTTGTGGGCTTTTGTGTTTCCTACTTTAGGTGGCCCTATGCTCGGCTGACCCAAATACCTTTCTATTTCCTCAAGCCTTTCTCTCTCCCTCACAGGATTGCTCCTTTGCTCCCTCTGAGTGTTTGCTCTCTTCTATTAGAATTCTTCCCAGAATTGCCAACTCCCTTTCCTCATTCTCATCTCTTATTTATAGCTCAAGATTAGTGGAAGAGTTATGATTACTTTGGTGGCGAGTGGGAAAGGAGGTCCAATGTTTTTATCCTTAAGTCGGTGTTTATATGGGAGTGGGAGGTGGTAAGAGTGGCATTGGAACTGATTCCAATACTAGAAGATCTGTTTGGCAGTGATACTCCCCAAGGCAATACCGAGCATCTAGGGACTCACCTTCCTGGGAAATTGTATTCCCCAACCAAGCAGGGTCTCATCTTCGTCGTTCATGTCATAATGGCTTCATTACAGTTTTTGGACTTTGGATGGGCGTCAAGGCTTGCCTGGGCCAAGTTCATAGGCCCAATAGTACACACAACCACGCATGATGCCCCAAGGCCCGAGGCCCAACAAGTCCAAGGCCTTGTACACGTGGCATCATTATGATGGGTTTTATGAACAATGGGCTTGAGGGGAAGTAGCACCCCGAACAAACTTTTTTTGAGCTTTTCCTATATATATGTATATATATTGGATGGGGTTAGAGTTAGATCTAGTATAATTTTTATCAATTTAAAATCATTTAATAATATTTTATTAGATGTGTATTTTTGACAAATTCACCTTTAGATCACATTATCTTCTTATACCCTACATGCATACAAAATATCAAAACCATCAAATATAAAAAAATTTCAATTTTTTGAACTTTATAATTATATACACAATATAAGTTTATGGATCAAAAAGTAAATCACATCCAACACACCAACCCAACCTAATTTGATGCCTTAGGTTGGTTTCATGGGTTGGTGGGTTATATTGAGTTAGAATTCTTCTAGAGCCTTGGGCTAGGTCAAGTTCGAGTTAATATGTTTTTCAAATCATTTGACCTAACTTAACCCGACATATATAACTATATTTTTATTATAATTATTAAAAATAAAATAAAAAAGATTGATTGGATGAATTTTGAAAGTAATTTTGTCATATTATGAGAATTTTAAAATCTTTAAAAAAATGGATTAAATAGATAATAAAATCCTTTTTCTGATAAGATATAAAACATGTAAGCCTAACTCGTAGACCTTATCTAATCCATGTTAGTAAAATAAAAAAGATTGATTGGATGAATTTTGAAAGTAATTTTGTCATATTATGAGAATTTTAAAATCTTTAAAAAAATGGATTAAATAGATAATAAAATCCTTTTTCTGATAAGATATAAAACATGTAAGCCTAACTCGTAGACCTTATCTAATCCATGTGAGTTGGTTGGTCAAAAAATTCTTAATCCAATAGAACCAATCAAGTTGGATTCACACATGCACACACACTCAAATCCAACAAGACCGAGTTGTTCTCTCTCTCTCTCTCTCTCTCTCTCTCTCTCTCTCTCTGGGGGGCACTCGTTAGGACTAGAGGGGCCATGGCCCTCTAGCTCTAACAAATTCAAATAATCGTTAATAATTTATAAATATATAAATACCAAAAATTTAAGAGTTTGGTCTATAAGTATATATAAATTTCCTCCTAAAAAAAATTTATTTTAAGGAACTTGTAGGAATGATAGGCCCAATAGTATATATTATATATATGTTGGGCTGAAGGCCCAATTCAATGACCTCTAATAGTTCGAGGACTGGTAAACGCTATTATGGAAGTCCGCATTAGTGAATGAAGAAATGGGGTCTAGTCATGAGGGTCCAGGAAGGTGGCCCGAGGAGGAATGCCTCCTCGGCTGAGCAAAGCAAAGGTCAGAAGGTGTGGTCTGCCATCTAGAGCAATGTTTCAGGAGATTCTATTGATAAGGATACACGTCATGAAAGCACAGGACAAATGGGAGCTATGAAATATCTAAGAGAAAGCTGCTACCACCACATTGAATACTCTGTAGCTAACTCTTTGGCCGCATTAATGTGGAAGTGATACCTGAACAGTAATTTTCAGTTTTACAGCTACTCCCAGAGACTTCAGTAAGGTGCTAATAAGACAGGGATTAACGCTAGAAACTTGGTCTACATGTGGAGGGTGGAGATGAAAGAAGGAAGATAGTATAAAGAGAAAGAATACCCTGAGGAGGGGGGGTCGAGAAATTAAGGGAAAAACACTGTAACAACAGGAACTAGACTTGTAATCAAATACAAAAGAGAGAGAGAGAGAGAGAGAGAGAGATATATATATATATATATATATATATAAGAACACATCTCCTTAGATTGTGTCGATGACAATTTTCTTTGGATAAAACTTATTTATCTTTGCTTTCAGGTCATCTAAACCCATCATAATTGTTGTCCAATTCATTAGAGCATAGTTTTTTGACCCACTTTCTACAAATTCATTATATTGGGCTCTTTGGGCCAAAATCCTTTTAACTCTTGGGTTTAGGACTCAAATTGGGTTCTTATAGAACTTAAAAGAAAAAAAATATATATATTGTAGATTGTAATAAAACATAATGTTACAAATTTTATAAAAGCTCACTAAAATTTTTTATTTTTGTGAAAAATAATTCATTATAATTTTATAGTTATTCTAATATGTTCTATTTAAGGGATGTTGTTATAGAAAATTCTTTTATAAAACTCTTTTAAAGAGTTTTAGGTTATGTTTGATAACAGTTTTTGTTTTTTATTTTCAAAAACTTGTTTTTGGGAATATAAAGAAAAAAAAAATTCTTGTATTTTTCAAATCAAAAACATGTTTGGTTAATTGAAATTAAAAAAATAGTTTTTTGAAAAAAAAAATACTAAAATATGTTATTATTAGGATTTGAACTCTAATGCTAATTCATTAAATGATGCGGATTTATTAAATTAAAAGCTTGTTTTTATTGACTTTTGAAAATTAAAAACTGAAAAAAGCATTTTATATATTTTCTTTCATAAATTGAGTTTTGAGAACCATTTTTGTGTTCTGTTAATTTTGGGTTATCAAACAAATTTTTTAGTTTCAAAAATAGAAAATTGTTTTTAGAAACAAAAAAAATAAGAGGAAAAAACAGTTACCAAACATACCCTTAGGTTTTATCAACCCAATTCTAACAATGCACTTTTCAAATTATGTGTTAAATATGCTTAGTTTTTGTATTTTTTTTTTAATACACAATTTTTTTCCTTTCCCAAGTATTATATTGAAATTTTCAACACGAAATAGTGCAAAATTACGTGAGATGTCAATATTGAAATGAAATCAAGTTTTTTTAAAAGTTGACTAGAATGATAATTTCCTAAAATGATCCTTGATGGGTGTATTACTTTGATATTTATGGGTCAAATAATTGTTATACATGCTAGAAATATAGTATAATCCAAAGTTTTGTTGGTATTTCCATATTTGTAAGTGGTAAATAAGATTTTTGTTTTAAAAAAAAAATCAAAAATCAAATGTTTAAGAGGGTAAAAGTTTCAATAAAACAAAAATAAGCTCATAACATGTGAATAAGACTAAAATAAATACTTGTCAATGCCAGCGCCACCTAGAGGCACTAGCTTCAGTTAGCTCTACTGGTAAAATCTCTGATGGTTGAATAAGAGATCTGGTATTCAATCCCCGTTTGGCGTCTTTCTCAAAAACTGATTGGTGCATTGATTTGATGATAAAGAGCACAATTATCAGAAGTATATGCCATAGGTTGAAACTCTATATATATATATATATATAAAAGACTAAAATATATCATCGATAGTCAATACCATATAAATGCTCACATTTTATTTAAATTTGTATAAACAAACTTATAGATATTTCAATTACTTAATAATACATGGCTTATTATATTATATTAAACACAATATTTAAACAAAATATATGATGTCAACAAATCTAAAATAGAATTGAATTGAGAATTTCACTATAATTTTAGTTTAGAACAAAATGTGAATTTTTCACTAACATTTTAAGGAAAATAGCAAACACATACATAATTGTACAAAGAGTGCGTGTGTATGAGTGTGACTTGAGTTTCATACAATTTCATTTCATTATGGTTCTAAAGGTGAGTTCAAATCTTCTGTCCCACTTTTTCTGCTCCACTATATATTCCACAAATAAAAACATGTCATTTGCCTATCTAATTTATTAAATGCTAAATTTATGCATTCTATTATTTCAATTACCTAAAATAAATAAATAAATAACCCATCATATTTAGACAATTGAAATAATAAAAGACATAAATTTAGCATTTAATAAATTAGATAGACACGTGACATGTTTTTATTTATGGAATATATAGTGAAGCAAGAAGAGTGGAATAGAAGATTTGGACTCCCTAAAAGTCTCCTCCTATCCCTCTTATGTGTGTGTGCATGTAGCATGTGTGTCTAAAAAAAAGGTCCCCTTGAAAAAAAAATTATAGATCCATCCATGTTGCTATTAAGCTCCTTAAACACGTTTTTTTTTTAGAGGGGGGGGGGGGGGTGTTATTTCATGAACCAAATGCATGATTCAGTTTTTGAAACCACAAAAATTGTTCTACCAATTTGTTTACTGTAGATTAAATCTTTAAGGAGGTGCCTTGGAGTTGACTAAAAGGTTTTGGTTTGTTGAAGTGGAAGTGTCGTTCGTGTGAGATCAATATATAGGAAGTTTAAATTTCTGAATATGTTTTGGTGACATCAATGAGTTATCTACTAATCCTAGAGTCTAGGCATGAAGGTTTTGTGTCTATTTGGTAAAACTCATTCTTTTATAATGGATTGCCTTGGTTGGGATATGTTACCCCATAGTTGCTCCTAGACGTTCTCTATCAGTTTTTCACTTCATCACCAAATTATGTGTTTTATCTTGCTTTATGATTGGGTGAATTCCTGATTCGTGGTCAATAATAATAAATTTTTTTTATTACATAAATTGAGGTAATAATATAATTGAATAATAATTTTGCTGAACCCTTGACCCAGTAATGTAAAAGAAAAGAAAAAAAAAAGGTTCTTACCAATTTTTAATACCCCTTGTATATATTGTTTTTCAGCAATAAAAATCTGTCACATTTTTTTTTAATATAAAAAAACTCTGTATTTCTCTATTCAATTAGTATTGCGCTCGCACTACATTAACCTCTAGAATTATACCATTTTTGGTTTCATTGGCTAAGGTAAGGACAATAATAGTTTTTTTTTTTTTTAAAAAAAAAATTTAATGAAAAGGACAATAATAGTTATAGTTTACCCCGTTCGTCAGATGGATTGATGACTAGAAACTTAGTCATTTGGTGGATTAAAAAAGACAAAAGAACATAAGATATAATCAAAGAAAGGTAAAAATATAGGTGCACCTTAAAAAGAATAAGCTTGACCCTCTTTTTTTTAATGTGTAGGTTAGGGGGGGAATGAAATAGTAGTATCATATCACGTAAACATTTTTTTAGTATGTGATTGGGCATATCCTTACAAAGCCATGGGACATTAAAAAGAAATAATAACACAAAAACCTAATTCCAATTGTTGGCATGACTAACATTATATAATTAATGATTAAATCGCATCAGCCTGAGAAAAGCAATGCTAAGGGATAGGTTGAGTGACTCTTCTTCTTCGACTTCAGTTTAGGCACAGAAAAATGTATAAACCTTAATTTGATTCAAATACTTGTATTAATTATTTTTAAATACACCTGTGAATTCCAATCACAAAGGTATTAGGTGTGAATTCCAATACACCTGTAAGTACTTGTATTAATTATTTATGCTATGAATTTGGGTATTAGGTGTGTCTCTAGACTTACTCGACACAAAAAAGTATATAAACACAAAAAATTTGATAAAAATTTTGACACCAACTAATATAACAGATTGCTAATGTAAGTAAAAAAGTAGCGTTAACCACTGACCCAAATGAAAACTCAGTACAATCTTGCCGACTCAGTAAAAAATGTCAAATTTCAGTCGACACCAACAGGTTTCCTCTGGGCCTGGCATGGGCCAGCACGTGAAGAATTTTCAGCCTACCTTAGTTTTAGGCCCCTCATTCTTATCCTCGTGATTTGGGAGTCAATTTTGACTCTATAGCAGTGATACTCAATTACTCATGCCAAGGGTCCTCACCTCACTCATAGCATAAGCTCTCTCTTTGTTCCACTCTACTTCATACTCCGCCAATTAATACTTGTTACCTATTCATCTAACTAATTAAATACTATCATGATTGACTTATTAATATTAAAATTATTTATTAATAGTAGTATTTAATTAATTATGTGAACATGTGACAAATATTTATTAATAGAGTATAGAGTGGAGTAAGAAAATGAGATAGAAGATTTGAACTCGTCCTTAGCGAGCATTTGTGGTAAAAAGTGGGAAACAGACCGTCAAATTTGTATGGCTGTCAGGGCCCAATTCAGACCAACAAGTTTGAACTTTCACCCATATTGACTCTTACACCAGGAATCTCTAATGTCTCAATTGAGGTATTCCAACTTCCAAGTCAATTTCGAGCCTTCCTATAGGCACATCTATTTTGTGCTTGTCTTTTTCAAATCCACCAGAGAAAAGCAATGCTAAGGGTAGGTTGAGTGACTCTTCGACTTCAATTTAGGTCCCAAAGAATGTATAAACCTTAATTTAATTTGAATCCTCATATTAATAATTTTTTTAAGAAACTTATGGATTCTAATTACAAGGTAACACTTAAACATATTATGAATTTGAGAATATACTTAGGTGTGTCTTTAGACTTATTCGACATGAAAAAGTCTATGAACACAGAAAAAATTAACAAATTTTTTGACATATGCTAAATTTTAGGTAAATAAATGATGTTAGTGATGGATTCATATGAGAACTGATACAAATTTGCCAACTCGATCCACCTAGTCTCATATGGGTTTTTTCAACCCTACAAAGGTGGTGGGGCGGGGATGTGTTTAGCCATTTAGGCTTTTTATCCCCATCCTGCCCTGCCCCACCCTACACCCATTCCCACCCCGCATTAATAAGAGCTATAATTGTTAATTTAGTAAATCTTATACCACTAATATTTAGAATGGAACACAAGACACGGGACAAAATATTTTTTATTCCAATACTCACTGATGGTCTCTTCTCCAATCTTTGAAGTTTTTTTCCCCCAAAGTATCGAATAATGGTTCTGCCATAAGCCAATTAGCCATAGACTCCTCCACTCCAACGTTGCTTTTTAGGTTCATCTTACTATATATCTTCCCTTTTGTTTTTAGTGTTTCTTTAATTAGTTTATTCAACTTAAATTTTGGTTTTTTCTTTCTATCTAAAATTGGAATTATTATTTTTAGCTATTGAAGAATCACGGTTGGAAAGAAAGAAGGTACCGGTCTCTTGGTGCTTCCAGTAGGTTTGTTTCTTATCATACTTCGAATGTTTCAATTTTTTTGCACATTGTTTCCTGTTTTTCAATCAAATGACTATTTATTTATTTAAAGCCATAACTGTTTCTCTTGGAAGTTTTTGATATATTTGGCCCCAAACTGGGATTTCATTATGTTTACTTGTTTCTTTCTATCCAACTTTTTTTTCTTTATTATGTGATAGAGTTACAGTTTTTAAATTATTTGATTGATAATCATAAATACTTTATCTTTAGTAATGTGGTTATATCTATATCTTTTTATCCACATTATTTTTTCCTTGAAATGTGCGAAAGCATCACAATTATTGAAGTAGGAGACACTGTTTAATTTACTCAAATTTTTTTCATAAGTGATATATGTTTTTCTTTTTCACTATTCTATTTGTTGGAAATATTTTAGTGAATAAACAAGTTTTGATACATAAATAATATTCCAAATAATTAGCAAGAACACAAAATAAAAAAGAGTTTAGAACAATCTCACAATGCTATAGAATCACGTTGCAAAAACGTTGTCCTTAAAAGTTGATTCGTGCCACCCGAAGTAAAACTCAGTACGATTGGTTTTCTTGGCCAAACAACCTCTCAGGATTAGACTATAATGTCAACCTACGTGATGGACGCACTTCCACTCACGAAGGTTCAAGAACAACCCTCTATTTTCTTTCCTTAGAACAAATATAAATTGTAGAAAAATATGTGGGGGAGACATATAATAGGATTGTGTATATCTAAATATAGAATAGTAAAAAAACTTATAGGGAAAGGTGTGATGATAGGTATTATATAGGCTATTCATGACAATAATAACCTATAGTTATTGGTAACTAATAATCTATAAGAGCTCAACGGCTATATTATCCATTATTTTTCAACGGCTATTTTTCTCATAATTGCCAATTGTTATTTTACTCATAAATTTTCAGCAAATAGAAAATAAATAATAATAAAAGTGTTTGGAACACACACCCATACCAACACTATTTTGTCTTTGTTGGAGATAGTTTATCTCTCAGGGGGTTGAGTATCGTGTATCTTACCTTCGTAACGATGTGTCATAAAAAAGGTGCAACCCAATCCTTACCTCATTTCATGGCATAAGCTCCCTAGAGAGGATTTGAGGTAAAAAGTGGGAACAAAAAGGATGTTCCATCAAATTTGTATGGCTGTCAGGGCCAAAAGCAGACCAACAAGTTAGAACTTTCACCCATATGGCTCATACACCAGGAATCTAGAATGTCTCAATTGAGGCACCTCTAATTTGTAGGCACCTCCAAAGCAGAATGTCTCAATTTCAAGTCTTCCTATAGGCACCTCTAATTTGTACTAATCTTTTTTTGCGATCATACCTCCATTTTGTACTTGAGGAAGGGAATGGAACAAAAGGTATCGTACTATGGTGTATGGCCCTACAAACAAGAGGAAATGACGAATAGCCACAATACCATTCTCTCTTCTGATATTACAAAAGGCAATAATTATCTTCAGTTTCAAATGGGCAATGATTTGTTTTATCCCTTACTCCTAAAGTGACATTGAAGCTGATATCATTATTCCAAAGGTATAGTTTATCCTATAAAGTTGAAATGATTTCCAAATTCTATTCGCACTATAATCTTCCTTTATTTCCCCCACTTACAAGGGAAGAGTGGGAAATAAGAAGTAAGAACCCAAATTTTGCTTAGGAAGAGAATCAGGTAATACCACAATACTCTTGGAATAAACATACTATACAATCTTCATTTGCAAGGAAGCATATATATATTTTTGATGAAAGTCCAGATTTTGGAACCTGCTGAAAGCACTTTACAATGAATCAAGTCATAATTTTTCCTTGGAAAAAAAGACTAAAGCAATTTGATTTAAGAAGCATGTCTTGCTCATATAAACTTTAAACAAAAGATACAGAAGAACTAAATTAGTCAAAGAAAAAAAGAGAATATCAAGATGAAGCAAGGGGCAAGGAGTTATCAATCAAACGTAGTTCCAACATGTTGGATGACAAACCCATAGATCTTTCGTTTCAACCGCTCAACCTTTTCTGTCAGTAGCACATCCCCTTTTGAAATCACAAGGTCCAACCAATCATTGACTCGCTTCAACTGCGATAACACTACCGCAATGGAGCCACCATCAAGAGAGATTGTTTTACTCCCATCAGTAGCACTCTCTCTGAACACTCTAAAACCTGCTTCAAGTGACTCCTCGACAAATCTCAGAAACCAAATTTGCATTTCAGACAGCAACTTATTTGCAAGCTCAACTGTGTCTTTCATTCCATGTCCCCTTGTCCACACCCCATGACTAGGATTAGATTGTGGACATGAAGAAGTTTTTAGATGGTTCTTGGTGGGTGCATTGTGAGATTGTCTTTTTGACAAACTTTTCTGTAGAGTTGATGGAGGTTCAGGATCTTGGCTTGTAAGAAGAGAGACGATCTGAAGGTCCGTGGCCAAGGCAGCTTCAACCCAGAGAGAAATAGATTTTGATTTCTCTGAGGGAATAATATCATTAGGTGTATCGGCACTGTGGCTACTAGCTACTGATTCAGCAATCACAGTGAATTTCACAACATTGTTATAGATTGTGAAGAACCGATCAATGGTTGGCAGAGGATTTCCAGCCTTAGATTCAGAAGAGAGTTCTGAGAACATGCTGCAAAGGATAGGAGGAAAGTTATGCTCCATTCAACAATGATTAGAGAGTAAATGCTAAGAACTTGAGACACAACATAACGTTATATACAACCTCAGTACTAAAGCATAAAAGCTTTATATTATAAGGATGAGGATTATAGCCACAGAACTTCTTGATTTGAGAAGACAAAAAAAAAAACTCATTAGACTATAGTTTCCAGCTGTATCTCACATGCTATAATTTGTTAAATGGTGCCACTGCCACCCTCCTAACTTATAAACTAAATGTTGTGTCATGAATATGATGCAAATGCACCTGCACTTAAGGAGAAAACAAGGGCCCATTTGATTAGAGATTTCTAGTATCGTTGTTTAAGTGTTGTGAAAATACGTGTGAGTTAAAAATTGTTGTAGAAATAAGTGTTGCAATGTTTAAACACTGAAAACTGTTGTTTAAACACAAATACCAAATGCCGCCTAAGAGAGGGGGAGGGATGGAAAACTACCTTAAACTCCTCACAATAGACTCAGTAGCAAGGGCTTCCTCCAATGCTTCAGCTGCAGCCGCAGAAGCAAGAACTCTCCTTTGCATGGCCTCCTGCATTTAGTTTAAGTGCAAAATGTCAAACTTTGTCTCCAGTGTCTAATCAAAATTGAAGTGTTCTTTTAATCTGCTGAGTAGACATGAAATCATCCTTGCTAAGCTCCCTCAATTTATATCTGTTTCAGTGCGCAACTGATCAATTTCTAATTCCTAATCTTGATGCATACCTTTCCAAGCCTAGCAAGATCTGATGACACTGCATCCAATGGAACGCTACCATCAGTCCATTTCTTTTCATGAACAGCGATGCCAAGAGCATCAAAGTTAGGGTTCTCCCCATTCAGATGACTGTCAGGAGAACTAGGTTTTGTTTTCTCATCAGTTGGAGAATCATCTGTATTAGGTCTTCGACCATTCACATCACTTATACGTCTAGAAATTGCAGCCTGAAAAGCAGCATAAGCATGGAAAAAAGAAGCTTAGTATAGTTTATCATTGCAAACTCTTCAGTTCATGCAATTGAAACAGAATAAATCTTAAAAAGAATACTATTAACAAAGGAAAAGCGTTAGTGTGGAGTATCAATCACTGATTCACTTTTCACTGAACATTGGACTTCCCAACTAGAGGACACTCTTGAACAGCATATCCGTGTTATTGGAACACTGATTGACGGAAATTCAGTGGGTTCAATCCAGAGGGGTTTTGTGCCTTACAGCAAGAGTTGGTTTTGCTGAATTATATGATCTCCATCTTTCATTTTATCGTGTCATAACAATTGCCAGTGCCAATCTTTGTTGAATCAAATATTAACAGGAAGGCTGATCAATGTGAAGCTATTCGTCCAAATTTCGTGTGCTTTTCCTTTTCTCCAAAACTCAGTTCACCAAATGCCTAAATCAAACTTTTGAATTTAACATATCTGTTCAAAATAATGTATCATAACCAAAAGGGCAGGCACGTCTCTAATGAAAAGTATTAAAGGTATTATCAAATTTTATTGCAACAAATTTACAAATTAATATGACAAAGAATATGATTGGTGCCACATTAACAATATAATATAAATTTCTTAATTACTTTCTCAATTTTGTGTTTAAAATTTGACACATCCGTTGGCAAGGCTTATGAAATAAAATTTATTGTATCTTTAACATCACTCCTAATTTCCTAACGATTGATGCTAGAGATACTACAATTTCTACCATATAGCACTTACAAAATGATTTGTTACCAATCATGAAAAAATAATTTAAACATTCATTTATTATATTGTTTAAGTGGTATCGATTATGTTCTAGGCACATAATTGTAAGCTTCTTGTAGTAAAATTTATAATAGCTTTACCACTTTCCTTTGGTCCATAGTCCATACCCAAAAAAACATATGCTGATTGGTTTCTTCCCAAACTTGGACAGCAGTACTCAAGGTAAGAGTCAGTTAGACCAGGGTTTTTCTTTTGCTAGCCAAACATTGAGCAAAATATTTTCCAAAAAATAAAAGCAACAATGAAATCAAAACATTCAAAACAAGTGCATTCTACTAGCTAGTTTTCTGTACATTCGATTTTCATACATATATATATTTAAAAAACAGTTTTAGAACCAAAAGCTTAACGCATAATGAATTGAAAAACAAAATGAGATTGAGACAACACAACATGGATGATGGAACACATGAACAAGTTAGATTAGTATAGTATAGAATACAGATATATCAAATTTACCTGAGTCCGCAAAATTGCTTGCGGATCGGGTTTCTTCTTTGATACAGCCTTCTCTTTTGGCTCCACAGGGGCTGAGGCTGCTGCCGCGTCTGCCGCTGATGGCGGCGGCTCATCCCAGCTCTTCCTATTTGTCTTTGCAGAGCCAACAAGTGCTTCTGAGACTTTCGAAATTCCGGCCACAATACTTGCCATCTTCTTCTTACTGGTCGAATCCGCAGCGGCCACCATTGGCGAGAGCTTCACACCTGATAATCTCCTCCCCGGAGAAAGCGAAGTCCGGCGTGGATTAGGCGAAGCTTGTCTCCGCCCCGACGGAGACGCTTGCCGGTACCTCGACGGCACGACAATCGCCGGCTCCTTCGACGTTTTCCGATTCTCTTCGCGAGCTGCAATCAAGCTCGGAACCACGCATTTGGACGGCACCGGAGACGCCGATCTCTTTCCTTTTCCTGCCGGCGATGGATCTCTCTCCGCCGCAACGCCGACATTCTTCTTCCCGACCGATACCGATCTTTTAGACGCCGCTGGGGATGAGAACCTCTGAGGCCGATCGGAAACTTTTGGTTCGTCGGAATCTCCTCCTACATTTCCAATAGGCGCTAAAGCCCGCCTTGAACTTGATCTTCTTCCCTTTTCAGCTTTCGATTCACTTTTCACCGGCTCCTTCCTCTCGCTTTCGCTATCGCTTCGAGACTCCTCTGATCTCCTGCTCGACAAGTAAACCGCAATCGGATCCGCCGACCGATCCGAATCGGCCGTCACGGGTTGAATCACGAACTCGCGCTTCGAGGCCGAAATACGCGCGACGAGAGGCTCGGGAGTTCCGACGAAGGCGTGGCGGCCGGCGATAGGGCGAATGCCGCACACGCGCGGCACAGGCGAGTCGAAGTCGAAGCGGTCGACGTAGACGAACTGGCCGAGCTGCAATCGGTTGGTTAAGATGAGCTCGTTGTCGCGTTCAGAGAGAGAAACGTAAGTAGAGTTGAGAGAATCGGAGAGCTGAACGTAGAAGCCGTGGTTGGGCCAGAGGTCAGAGCCGGCGAGTGCGGGGACTATGCCGATGACTTGGAGGAGAGCGGAGCGGTGGTCGCCGGTGACGCGAGACGTGGAGTTCATTGATTGGAGGAGCTTCAGGAGGATTCCTGGTGTGAGAGAAGCCATTGTGTGTGTGTGTGTGTGTGTGAGAGAGAGAAGGAAGTGGTGGAGTTGAAGTGGGAAGAGAGAGTGGTACTGAAATCGAGTAAAAGGAGAGGACAGGTTAGATTTGTCCGTTACATGATTCAAATTCAAAATCCCGCTATTTTCTAATCTTTTGTTTTGTTTGAATTCTTGGGTATAACGGTGGGGTGAGGAGGGAGGGGCTACGTTACCGTTACGTTATAAAGGAATGGAACGGGAAAAAGATATCCTGTATAACATTAACACCACGTCCACGTGCCAGGGATTAATCTTTTCACGTGAGGGTTGTTAAGAAGATGCGCCAATATTTTTATTTTTATTTTTATTTTTTAAGTTTTGAAAAACCAAAAATAAATATTATTTTTATCTCCTTCAGCTTCATTTACCAATTTAATAAATTTATTTTTTATTTACTTCTAAGTTCTAACCTTTGTGTTTAAAGTTTTTTTTTTTTTTTTTTTTTTTTTGTGTTTAAAAGTTAGAACTGTTTTAATTTTTTTTTTTTTTTTTTTTTTTAATGTGTGTTTAAAAGTTAGAACTGTTTTGAAGATTTATATACTATTAAGATTTGTAGTGTCTTTAACATTACTCATTAAAAGTGTATGTTCTCTATCATTTGGTGTACTCTTATCAATTGATCTCAGGTGTAACAAATGTTTAGGTGACATTATTTTTCTTCTTAAAAAAAAGTGGCAGTATTTAATATTATTTTATATGACGTAAATGTGATAAATCATGCCACATGTCATATTAACTTATTTATTTATTGTTTCTCAAAAAAAAAAAACTTATTTATTTATTTAAATCTAGTGCTCCACATCAAATTAAAAAATTAAATTGTACCTGTGGAGGGAAAAAGGCTCAATCTAACATAGGGGGCCTAGAGCCCCATGTAAGGATTACTATGCGTCCGAAAAGAAGGAGAGATAAGGGCAAGGCCCATCTGGAAGAGGGACCCCAAGGAGAAAAGTGATTACAATCCGAAGAGGTCGCCTTTTGTTCGAAGAGGTTATACTCCTTTGATGCAAATAGTATGGATCAATTGAACGTATAAAAGGTCAAGACGATCTTCCGAGGAATCCTCTTAATCAAGAAAAGCTCTGAGTATACTTGGAGACGATAAGGATGAAAAAATATCTAAAAGGAAAGCTGTTACACCTACCGCCACTCACACAGAGTTAAAGGAGATGCTTGACATGACATATACTCAAGTGGACTTACGGATGAGGTACAAGTGGACGATGGAGATGAGGAGAAGGGAGGTTATATAAAGGAAAGAAGCTCCTGAGAAAAAAGGAGGAAGAGAGAGAGAAGGAAAGAGGAAGAGCTTTATTGTAACCCTAAGATCTGTATTCACCACATAATCAATAATATAGCTCTTCGGACACCCATTCTTTACATGTAAATTCATGTTGGTTTGTGCTTGAGGGTTGTGATTAGTTGCTGTCGATCCCATAATCAACCTAGCTCTTTCACCCATACTCTACAAATTCATTGTTTTGGGTTTGGGCCACAAATCCTAACCCTACAATACCTGTAGAGATGTTAGGCCCAAAACTTCTAATGTAAATTTATTATAATGGGCCCATAGCCTAAGCCGAGGATAAGGATTATTTTGAATAGGAGTAATTTCTAGCAAAGAAGACCGTGTTAGTAAGAAAAATGTTAGGTTTTGGTTTCAGAGGCTCAAGGAAGTAGTGGCCGAGGATAATATCTCCTCGACAGGTTGGAGCCGAGGTCAGAAGAAATAACTCACTAATGCAGCAAAACCTCCCAGGAGATTCTGTCGGTATGAATAGCCATCAAAGGGATATTGGACTAAAGGAAGTCCTAAGATATCTTAGGAACAAAACTGTCACCACTGCATTTAATGTTCTGTAGCTACTTTCCTAACCGCATTAATGTGGAAATGACCCCTGAACAGGGTGAAATTGGTTACCCCAAGACATATAAGACCAGAGAGGGTGTCTGATGGGACAGACACTCAAGTGATGGCTCAGATGCTTAACAAATGTAGGATCAAGATGTTTTAGAAGAAGATATATAAGGGAGGAGACCCTTCAGGAAAAGGGGATCGGAAAAATCTAAAGGGAAGCTCTATAATATTCAGGAACAAAACTTGTAACCTAATTTGAAGATAATATAAGAGAACAGTGCACCTCGGAACTTGCCGATGATCATTTTTCTTCAGTATAATCCTATTTCGTTTCATTCTCTTATCGTCTGATTGATTCCGATGTTTGTTTGATCAACTACAGCCCAGTTCTCCAATCCATTCTCTATAAATTTATTATTTTTGGGCTTAAGCCATTCCATATAGTGGACTATAAGTTCAAAACTAGTCCTTACAGTACCAATTAGCCATTTTCGTTAAACACATAGTACATTAATAGTTTGGGGCCTTAAGCAAAAAAAGAAGAACTCTTGGCGTATAGTACATTTATGGTAATATCATATAAACCTATTTATTTACTCAAAAAAGAAGAACTCCTGGTGTATAGTAAATTTATTATTTCTTAATGGCGTCACATTGTTCGTAAAAGATAACAGCTTCTTAAGCCTCTTGGCGATGTTAAAAACTCCAAGGTCCGATCCCAATACAATAATTGAGCTGATTTTGTGTACATATTCTATGATTTCACAATTTTTTGTAAATTTACAAGTACTATCAATTTCCAACTCCTATTTGTGGGTTTGGATTCACGTTTTGAGTTTTGTGTTTGCGTTTTACTCCTTTTTTTTTTTTTTTTTTCAAGCCGCATTTCAGTGGTACTTGAGTAGTTACAGCTACTGTTTATGAACAGTAGCCGCAACTTTTGACCAAATCTTTCGTGAACAGTGCATCCGTGTATTGTTCATGGACCCACAAACTTCACTTTTCAGTCACTTTTTCATTAAAAATGGGTCCTACGTCACTATTCATACATTTAAAAATTATTTTGTTACAGTGTTTTCAATTTTCAGTTTCAGTAAAATAAGTTCTATCCAAACGGACCCATATATATAAAACAATCAAAAAAAAAAAAAAAAATAACATGATCTATATTATATACACATATATGTACATATTTGTGTTGTGGTAATTTAACTAATAATGGCGGGATTTGACTTCTGAGTACCTAGCCTTGCCCTAGGAATGGTCAGCTTGAGGGCATTGGGTGGTGATTAGGAGCTCTGGTTTTTTTATTCTTTAGATATATGACATGTCAATTCATTTATTCTTACCTAAACATGATTTATGGGTAGTCCCCATTTGGAATGGCCTCTTTGTTTTTGAGAAATAATATTAATTTTTTTTTAAAACGCTATATGATTTGAAATCTATGGAATCCATTTTATTATAATAGTTCCTACCATCAGGTCAAATAACTAAAATGTTTCTTTTGGTGTCTGTGAGAATTGAATCTACTTAATTGACAACAAATAAGGATTTCCACAAGTTAGGTTTAGTTGGATTCCACACCAACCCGCCACTTGACTTGACTTGGTTGAGCCTAAAAGCCTATAATTGATGTTGAATGAATTGAGCCACTGTATAGACCAAATTTTAAGTCAAGTTGGTAGTGGAAACTAATTAGATAGTCCGGTTGTCTCTTTGACGGTGAAAATTTAGCAAAAGATGGCAGCTAACTTGGAGATGTGTTGAACGATGACAGCAAATGAGACGCACGACGACAAGGCAACCTAATCCAGCACAAGATGAGAAATGACAACACCAAAGAAAACGAGGTGTGATAAAAAAAAATGCAAGTAAGAGATGATGGTGGGTTGGATTTTGCAAAGGAAATGGTTGAACAAAGGAAGGTTTTGGTTGATCAAGTGAAGCAAGTTGCAGGGAAAGGAATTAATGTTTGACTTGAAATACCAGGTCTATGGATGACAAACCTGCTTTCGATTGATTTAGGGTCTGTTTGGATAGAATTTATTTTGCTGAAACTGAAAACTGAAAACACAGTAGTAAATAAGTGAAAAAATGTGGATGATTATTTGGTGATACGGTTACTGTAGCTCAGCTGAAAGTACTGTAGCAAATAAATACAGCGTTTTTTTTTCCCTTCTTCTATTCACTCCTCACCATACCCTAGCTAACGCCTATGCCTTCGGAGAGTTCCACGCCCACCAGAGATATCCACAAGGAAGACCTACATCGGTTTGACGCCGGCGAAGAGCTTAGGTGAGAAATCCACAAGGAAAACAAACCTAGTCCAACGCCGGAGTGTACTATTCCTTCCATAAACCCATTTCACCCTCTTCCCCAATTTCACTCGAGCTCCCACCCATGACACCTCTCTTCCCATAAACCCATTTCACCCTCTTCCAATGTGGTACCTTTCCCAGCCTAACACCTCTCTTCCCATAAACCTATTTCACGCCTCTTCCAATTTCACTTGTTGACCCATTTGTTTAATTTCTGGGTAAATGGGTTTTTGAGTTTGTGAATTATGGATCTTTCGTGTTCTAAATCACAGGTACATATTACTTCCACAATATTCTCATTACTGTGATTTGTGTGTGTGTGTGTGTGTTTTCTCTTTGTTTCTTTCTATTTTGAGAATTGGATTTCAATACTTTGATTGTTGTTTGAAACGCGTGATGATCAAAGGTATAAACGGAGATGTGGATCTCCTGGGTTTTTTTTTATTGTTCTTTTTGCTTAAGATTCGACTTAGCTTTATGATCAGCTCTGTTATTTGTTTAGCAATGAGATTGGTTAATGTATTTACATATTTATGGACCTACATTGTGTAGATTGAGATTGGAAAATATCTGATTCTTTCTCTGTAAAAACAGGGCAGAGAGTGAGCTTGTTAGTTTTAGACCCACCATGTAACTTAGCAATAAAAAGGAAAACCACCTTGGGTCCAAAGTTGCCAGCAACCAACCTACCACCATCTTTGCTTGTAGGTGGATAAGTTTTGAAAATGTGGACAATTTGCTATTCAATTGCCTATGGCTATGGAATTATGGGATTTCATTGTAGTTTTTGGGTGTGAGTGGATGATGCCTTAGACAGTGAAAGGACGGCTTAAGTGTTGGTGATGGAGTTCAAAGGTATTTAAGAGTGGAGCTTGGAGTGCTATTCCTCTTTGCTTATTGTGGAGTGTTTAGTGGGAGAGAAATAGGATGATGCTTGAAGACTTAAAATCTTAGTTTGCCAGATCTTCGTTTTATTGGCTGTCTTTGGATGCAAGTGAACCTCAAACAATGTTGTGATTTGTTTGACTCATTACATTTGTAACTCGATCTAAAAATCCTTTTGGATATATGAACAGTATACTCTGTTGGTTTCTTTTCTGTAATTTTTTTTTGGTTTAATGCAATCATTTATAATTTATAAGAAAAAAAGGGTATAAATTTCCTTCCTCTTTAGTTTTCTCTTTTGATGTTTGTGCAACCGTGTTTGATATTTTAATTTCTACAAGCATTTTGAGAGAGATCTGGGATGCCAATCTTGTGGATGTAAGAAATCTTGCTTTCCTAATTTTACATGTATTGGGTCTTAGGAGCCCCCCTGTAAAGCTAGAGAACCCAGTAGAATTAAGGGCTTTTCTGATGGAGATAAGCGAGTTAGATGGAATGGCATATTTGCAGTTAAGTATTTGTAGATCAAGGCCTAGTGTTCTAACTCCATCCATTGAGATTGAGTGAATGGCCCTCTAGCTCCTGCTAAAGCCTCATGCATGCTTGTACCATTCAACCTCCCAGAACTATAGCATGAAAAAGAAAACCAGAAAAGATTTAAAATAAACCCGTGAAGGCAAAGAAGCCAAAACAAAATTAGCTTGTCCGCAAAATTTAAAGGGGCCACAACAAAAATCATGAATTTCTTAGGCTTTGATAGTATCCCAAATAGTTAGATTTTTTTTTAATTGGCAGGACTCAAAACAAGAGCCCCGGAGATTTCCTTGAAAAGACCCTCCACCAATACAAGGGAATCAAAACCCAAATAACCAATGACAACCCATCTTTAGACTTTATCTAACATTAATATATATGTCCAATATATCTAACCCCACAATCAAACATTAAACCCAAACTAATCAATCTGATCATGAATTAATAATCTCCATGCAAGTACACCTATTAAATAAAGACATTTCACTTTCACATTCTTAACTACTTAATATATGTACTTGTATTTTACCATAGCCTGATAATGAGTGATGAAAGTAAGGCAATAATGTGGCATTGTGAGACTTCTTTTCAGCTAATACAGATTCTAATTTGGGACTATCAGCATTTGTTGTTGTTGTTGCTGACCATCAGAGTAAAAAGTAGTGCAATTAGTAGATCTCAATAAAGTGTTTCTGTGCTAAAGTTGAATTGTCTTGGAGGCAGCAAAGTCATCAGTTTTAAGCAGCTTTGAGCTCCTCCAGTGAGATTGCTTATTAGTAGGCTGATGTTATTTAGCTCTCTTGTTTCTTCCGTTATATTGATTACTTACATATGCACCTTCTCCTCTATTTTTCTTTTTCAAACCCAAGATATACCAATGTCGGAAACGAGTAACAATCTCTCCAGTTATGATGGCCATCTTTGTGATGTTGAGAACTACATCATTAGGACTTCCCTGAAACTTCATACATTTGGTAGGAGTTTTTATACTTGTCGCTATTGGTCGCTAGTAAGGACCATATCCAAGTATTGGCAAAATATTTGTGTTGTGCATTAAAAAACCAATTCGTTGTATTCCTGTTTATGTGTTGTATTTTATTGTGCAGGATGATGACTGTGCATGCAAGTTCTTCAAGTGGTTAGACACCAGCATTTGTTGTACGTGTGGCGTAGCAATAGCATCTATTGTTATCGCCAAATTCAAACGATTGGAGCATGTGGTGGAAGTTGCCAATGAAGAGTCGAAGCAAGCACACGCCCTGACAGCTGCAGCATTGGAAAGGGAGCGAGTTGCAAAATGAAAGGCTGAAAAAGCCAAGGTTGCACACATGATTTTTGAAGAGAAAGCAAAGAAGTTGACAATAGCTCTAGTAGTATCCTGGGTCATGTTTCTAGTATTTCTTATCTTCTTTACTAGGTTTGGGGAAGTCAAAATCAGGCATATGTGTTTACCATAATGGAATGTGTGTGTATGTAATAATACAGACTTGTATTATTACATTTGTTTTGTATGTTAATCGTACTATTGCAAGTAATAGTTTATGATATGTGTGTAGTTGTACTTCTTAAAATAATGTGGAGACGTTTGAATTTGCTTTATAATGTTAATGGCCAAATTGATGGAGATTGTAAGTTTTGTTGTTGTATATGTGTGTCTATATATATATATATATATTTTATTTATTTATCTATATACACTCAACAATTGATAGTTAGGGTTCTTGGTGTTTTTAAAAGAAATTTAGGGTAGATATTGTTTTCTTTGTTTTTTTTTTTAAAAAAAAAATTCTTGGCAGATTACTATTACAATCTTAAAATTCATTGAATTTATCTTTTGTTTAGATAAGATTGGAGTCTATTTAGAAGTCCATTGTAAGCTTGAAATCTACTGTTGCAATACCCAGGAGTTTCACATGTAATGATATATACAAATGCATAAATCAAAGATATTACAATCAAGTTTTGTGAGCCCTCAGTTCTGCTTACCAACAACACAACAACAAATGGTATTACATTATTGAAGTTTGTGAACCATTAGTTCTGGTCCCCACAAAAAATTTTCCATAATGTTAATGGTATTTTCAACTACACTAAATTTCTATTGTGACAAAAATAACAGTCACCATAATCAGTTATCGTCCACACATATCGATGCTATGATACTGTCACGAACCTCTTTCATCTCAGTTTCGTCCAAGATTGAGATCATATGTGCCACGAGATTGTAATGACCTATCTCATTACGTATAGATGTGCCCCCTATAGATCTGAAACGTTCAGCGTCATTTTTTATCTCATGTGCTCTAACGAAATTGTGAAGAACTATTGTAGTAACAATGATGTACGATTGAGTACGTATATGAAAGGGTGGCATATTTCTCAAAATTTTCTATTTATTCTTCCAAACTCCAAAAATTCTTTCTATAATCGAACATAGTGATGAATGGAGATAATTAAATATCTCCTCTAGACGATGCAGCACTTCATGAGGCCAAAATTTGGGGATGTGGTACCTCTCTCCCTTATATGGTGTAAGAAACCCTTTCTTCATAGGGTATCTCGAATTAACAAGATAATACTTTCCTGCAAATGAACACGTTTATTACATTAGCATTTTCACTACATTAATACATACTTTAATACTATAATTAAACTGCATATTTACAAACCAGCTGGAGCTTTTGGGAAGTTGTAATTCTCAATATTGAGGCAGCTTAAAAAAATCCTCGTGTCATGCGCTGACCCTTCCCATCCAACACATGTGAATGTGAACTTCATGTCAAAGTCACATGCGCACATGCAATTTGTTGTGGTGATCCCCTTCCTGCCATAGTACGAGTGTTGCTCATTAACTGGTATGACCATAGGGACGTGGACCCCATCAATCGCACCAATACAACCCTAACCATTGCCACAAAAATACCGTATAAAATGAAATACATGGTATAACCATAAAGATAATTTGAATAAAATCAAGTCAAGATACCAAATTCACAAAGTACCTTGAAATGTGGCCAATATCGACTTGAATGCTGAATATGTTCTGGCACGTCTCGAAATGTACGATCAGCAGGCTTGATAATGTCTGCTGCCATAACGATATTTAATAATGTAACTACCATGGCCACATGTCGATGCACTATCTCACCCGAGTGCTGAAATCTATCCTGCACTATTCTGTTACCCTCAACATGACTAAGTACCACCAATGTCATTGCTAGAGACTCTTCCAAGCAAACTCTTCTGGTATCGTTATATCCATACTGGCGCAATGTATTACACAATTGTCAAAACACATGGCTTGACATTTTAAAATATCTTCGACATTTCTCCTCATTTCTAGTTAATGTATATTGTACCCATTCATACCCTGTTTGTATGTTCGTATACAATGGTACTTTGGTCATATAGGTCTCCACGTAAGCTACACATGCACACCTGGCTATATATGCTATGAGTACAATGTTGTTGCTCAGGTTGAAGTCATTGTCCCTGCATATGTTACCAACTTTAATTGCATGTATAAATACTAATGTGATACTATAATATGTAGGCTAAAAACAAGTTATTAAACGTTATTGAACCTTTATTACTACTAGGGTCAAACTATGGTGGTACCAATAAATTAACAATCCTAAGCTTATGCTTTCACGATTTCATCCAAGATTTCTACAAATTGTATATTCACATCTAGAGGGAAAGTATAGAAATTCACTGGTGCTGGGAATCAGATGAGTCGTTTAGCAAATCCATCCTTTTGTATACCTTGAGATTGCTTTATAGCTATTGAACAATGATCTAAAAGATATCGAGCTTAAAATTCAGAGCCTTGAAATACGGAAGATATCTAATGCTACAAAACCAAGAAAAGTAATAATCAGAAAATAATATAAGTACTGTTTATAGAACAAATAATAGACATTACAACCAGTTGATTAGACTACTAAATCATGAGCACAAGGTATTTCTATACTAAACAATCACCCACTTCCTAACATACTTTTTAAATATTAATCATGATACAAATATATACAGTACCAAAGGAATACTCATAATAAACTAATATAAAAGCAGATAATCTTTGTCAAAAAGTGTAAAGCATGAAAATAACTGATCTTCTACAAGTTATGATTTTTTTTTTTTTTGATAAGTAAATTGTTTGTTGCCACAGGGATTGAACCCTTAAGGAAACATGAAAATTACAAACCATATTGTGTTGTTTATGCCTTATTCCAGGATAAGAGAATATATGACACCATAGATATCAGATTAAGCAGACAAAAGGTATTAAAATGTCAAAAGTTCTAAGCAATACTTTACAAGTTACAACATGAGGTTTCTTCTGATTCCTAAAAGTTAGTTGTATCACAATTTAAGAAACTTCATATTGTGAAAGGATTAAGTCAATAGCAACACAACACTAATGATTTAACTCTGTACGTTTTTAAAGCAATCATTAATGAAAGGAATATCCTAATGAAAACAAGTATCAAATACAAAGACTTCATTTATTGATGTAGTTAGGTCCAAGTTTAATAACTTTTTCTTCTGTAGAAAACAAAGTTCTTATTAGGGAAGTAATCTTGTGCATTTGACAGTCAGTTACTGCAGCTTAGGGGAATAAAAGGAACACTAACATGTGTCCTATCCAACTTGGAACAAAAGTCATAAGTAACAACGTCTCTTAAGTTGTAAAGGGATTGCATTTGTATAGGATAAGCAATCTGGATAGCAACTTTTAGCTACTAGGACAAATAAAAAAAGCCATAATACAATTGCACCAACAATGCAATTACAGATACTCGCCAACAAAGGGGAAGGAGGAAAAAAAAAAACTATAGATTTGAGTCATAATAAACATTTTCTTCTCTGTTATTGTTTGAATACAACAAACAAATTTGAGTCTACATTAATGCCTATTTCTCCTTGTATATCCCAACACAACAAAAGAAACTCTCAACACTTGATAGACATAAGATTAATCTACTCCCTTTTATCCTATGAGATTTGTTAAAATCACAACTATCAATAGCCTTAGGTTCTGCATTTATTCAACAATTATAAATCTTTCCATTTTTACCCTGTAATATTTGTCTCCTGTGTAACCCCCCATCCAGCAATCCTATCCCTGGTTGTTAATCTATCTTTAATGGTCACCCAACCTATAAACAGAATTTTAAGAAAGGAGCCTCTAATAAAAACCCCATTCATCACTTGGATTTTGATGCTCCTAAAAGCTTTGCTGTGGCAATTATGCAGAAAACTAAGAGATAGAATTGAGAGAAGAACAAAATGAATTTGAAAGTGAATTGCATTAATCACAGAGAACATGTACATCAGTATATAAAAACTTGTTCTAGACTACAAATATGCCTTTGATAGCTGGTAACAAACACTGCAAGATTAACTACACTTACTAGTTACCTGCCATACCAAAAGATGGTTGCAGGGTTAACTGCTATTACAGAGTTGTAGTTATAACAAGTTAAACTAATCTGTAACAAATTTTCAACAAGCTAAACTAATCTGTGTTGAGGTGTGTGCGTGTTTGTGTTTGCGTACATGTATATCATTAATTTTGGGACATGCCCAATTGGATAGATATAAAAAATCCAAAATACTTGTTTGACTACATCAAGCCTCTACTAACATGTAAGATTTATTAAGATTGAAAGTGACAATTAACTTAATTTCTAAAGTATCTTGACATTGTACTATAGACCTGGTATTGAATTGCACATTCACTAGAGTAGATATAGGAGGATTAGGAAACAGAAGAAGGAAAATTCCCATTATATAGCTCACAGGCCAAAGAGGTTTCTAATGACCACAAGCAAACAGAAATGGAAAACAAAACTATCCAAAATATTTAGGAAATTTATGCCTACTAGAAGCCATACTCCACACTTCAACCTTACCAATAGTTGGCGTATATGTAACTATGTAAGCAGTTCAGCACTTGCTATATTTGTCTTCTGAAACTATTTCTATATTCTTTTTTGCATCCATTAGTTTTCCTGAGAGACAACGCTCAAAGAACCATACACACTGAAACATGGATTGAAGGCCTAAGAAAACTCAACTTTAAGAAAATACAGAATCAATGCATATAGCAATTATCAGAAGGCAATTTTGAATATCATGATCAACATTGATAAGACAAAAATAAGTTTAGAAACCCTATATACATGCAAGTTAACTCATCATAAAACCAATTGGTCTCTTCACAATTAAAAGACCAGACCATTACTAGAAAAAAATTTAGAAATACAGTCAACAAAATCACCAAGTTATATAATAAACCACATCAAAAGAATACAAAACATAGAATACTATATAGGGAATAAACAATTACATGATTGAATGTTGCATTCTCATGAAAAATTAATCACATAAGATATTTTGATAGGTCACAAAAACAAAGCATTACACAAAATAAAAACACATTCTGTTTGAAATTTATTGTTTCATGAGTTCAATAATGATTTCAAGATATGTCATGAAATAGTGCCTGATAGGTAAAGAAAGATACAGTGTATTCGTTTCTTGATATCTCCAAAGAGATTGCAAAAAACATATATATAAAACCTGGCATACATTAAACAGAAACCTTAAAAAAATAAAGAAAAAGTTTTACTAGTTTCAAAACTCACCAGAAAAAGAGAAAATGCAACAAGTAAAGGAACAAGTAAGCATAAGAAAAAGGAAAAAGTAAGCATACACTACACATGACAATTAATTGGCAACCATTGTCTTACATACACACCTATGATAAGCATTAGTTTCTACCAATAAAAAAATAAAAAAAATAGTGCAACAGGTACAACACTGAAAATCCGATTACTACAACAAGTCTAAGCAACCCTATCGAGACAATCCCCTTTCCTTCACTGAAAATGAAATTCAGGGTTCCTTTGGTACTCTTTTTCTAGACACTTCAATTGGACGTCCTTGTCATCGCGAAGTGCTGCAAACATGTGCCTACCTTACTCTTTTTCCATGAAATAAAGGGTGCTGAACAGATGAAGGTAATGACCAGGGAAGACTCAACACCATGTCGAGAATTGCTTTAACTTGAGTAGTTGTTGTGGAAGCAAATGGTGTACGGGTACTTATACTTCTACTTTCAACAATAACATCTGAGATGCTCTTCAAAGAGTCGAATATCTCTTATGCAACTGAACGCTTTTTTATTAATTTCTTATAAATTGGCTTGAAAAGGTGGACATTGGTTACCAATCCTTTCCCTTTAGTCACTGCCAGTCTTGCCCTTGACGATGATGGACCTTCAACCTCCATTGCGTCAACATTCACAAAAGGTTCACATTGGGGGTCAACAAATTCTGTGTTATCAGTGGAGTCCCTAAACCCTTCGATGGTTTGTTTTGGTATTTGACCACTCGTGCAAAATGCATTTTTCTCTGTTGCAACCGTGCCTCCAAACATGATGTTCATGAAGTCACGATTTGACAAACCTTTATTTTTAAAGGTTTTTGCATTAGAACATGCCTATATGTGGACAACCAGTAGTTAGAACACAATAATATAGTTGTAAACAGTAAAGTTTTTCACAATTATGTAAAGTGAACTAACTGCAATCTTTCGGGTCCACCACTCATCATTAGCCTCAAGCATCCCAGTTCCAGCATCATAACCCAACCTAGTCTCATTGTCAAAACACTTGTTATACTGCTTCTACAATTTTCTTAGATGATCCCATTTGTTTTTAATCTGCAGGTAAGTCACCACTTTTCCCATGGCACCCAACTGCTCAATCATTGCATCAACCCCAGTTTTGGTAAAAAAATCCTCCTTTCCTCTTGCCATCTATGACTTGAATAGCACAGAACTCACAAAAAGCTTGTAATTCCTTAAGCTCTTTCCAGTCAGCTCTCCGATCATTACTACCATCGTCCTTCAATTTCTCCTTAACCATTTTTGCTACAACTTCCTTCTATACTTATTAAGGCATTTCAACAAACAGTTCGTATATATATCATAATCAGTTAGGCATGCCCACATGAAAAATGCAAAGTAAACTCACATATATCCAAATACAACAGAGGTAGGAAGAGAAACAATAGTATTACATGAAAGATCAAGAAACCCACATACTAGTGTCATGGAAAACACAAAAGAACCACACACAAACGTTGAACACGAAAACCACACACAAATATTGAACACAAAAAACCACAAATTGATGAAGCCTCATGGAAAACAATATAACCAGACACCAATAGATCAGAGAGCATGAGAAGTTAGACACAACTTACCCCTGAATGCAGAGACCTACAGTGGCGGCAACGATGTCCCAAGTGGAGAGAAGGTGAGCTCGAGCGAAAGAACAACAAAGGGGATCTTTTCTGAGAGTTCTGCATAATAGGTTTGCTTGTACCATGTGTGCTCTGTTTTGATGGTTTTGTGGTTGGTGGGTAGATGCAATTCATTGAAGAGGATTCGGACGGAGCATTGAAGAACTTTGAAGACATTCTGCCATGGTAGTTGAGAGAAAAGAAGAAAGCTAAAGAGAATGAAAATAGTCATTGAACAGAGTGCACCGTTTTGATCAGATGATAGCGGTGCTTATGCAATGAATAGTACATGCACCTTTTTCATCAAATCGTTGAGCGCACCGTTATTCACAATACATGCACATGCCATGAACAGTACACGCACACACCTTGGAGTTTAATGAAACGGTGTGTCTCTTTTGCGTTTCAGCTCTTTTCAATTCATTCCTGAATTTTGCTAGCTTTGGTGTCCATGAACAGTACTTCAACACGCGTTTGGAGTTTAATGAAACGGTGCATTAGAGCTTGTGTTTCAGCTTTTTTCATTCCTACGTTTCCTTAGCGTTTATTTTATCTACTGTGTAGTGTGGGTCCTAGCAAATAATAAACGCAAACGTGAAACGTAGCACAAAACGTGGGTCCAAACAGATACTTAGTGGGAAAAACTAATTGAAATGGGTTAGATATGCTTGATTAGACAAGTGGCTCAAAATTTTGGATTACCCTAACAATAAGAAATTTCACTAGTTGAGTAAATTGTGAGTATGTATATATATAAAATCTTTTTATCAATAGCTTTAGGTTTAAATCACACATATAGTCCTAAACCTTTGGCCTAAGTTTCAAAATGGTTTCTATCCCTTCGTAATATTTCATTTTAATCCTTATAATTTAAGTTTGTGTCAAAAGTCATTACCATTAATTCTTACTTTGATTTTGAGTAGAGATTGTTTAGTGAAATCCCATGGATTTTGATGACAACAAAGGAGGGAAGAGATTGTTTATTCAAATACTCTGTTTGCTTATTTTACATCTATTTAGAGATAGAGAGAATCAAAGTAATTGTTAATGTTAGGGACCTTTTTGACATAAACTTAAAGTACAAGGACTATAATGAAACATTTCAAAGGATGATGACCATTTCTAAATATGAGACAAAAGTTGAGGGCTAAATGTGTAACTAAAACATAATTTGACAAATAAGAATGCTCTTTGTTTAATTATGAAATTGATGGAATTCATTTCTCAGAAAAGATTGAATTATCTTTATATTCTAATAGTACTGCTCTTACTTTTATAAAGTTATCTTTTTAATTAAAATTTCCACATTTTATGAATATTAAGACATCCACAAGCATTGTAATTATTAGGAATTTAGATGACTTTCTTCATCACTAAATATTAGAAATCAAAATATTTGGGTAGTGAAGGAACACAACAGAAAGGAACAGGAGAGAATATTATAGCTTCTTTGTTACAGTATTGCAGAATTTGCATACCAGACATAAGTAATGTAACTAAACTCAAAATATCATATATAAAATTTTGCGAGAGATTTCATAAATGAATGCACTACATGGCATTAAAAAGTGGAAATAAAATGAGAAGATGCATATTCATAGGCTACAAGTAATATCAACGTACTAAGCTACAGAAAACTATGCCTACGCTAGAGCGTAAAATTAATTGAAGTACTAAACAGGTCTAGGCCTATTACTTATCAGTTTAGCAGAATTAAAAACAACACAAATCCCTCAATGATTCTTATAAATGTATCTGAAAGTCCACTATGCAGCAGCAATGGAGAACCATAAGAAATCATCACTGGGAACTGGCAGTCCTCTTCAGACGGATCATCATCAGTCACAATAGCCAAACCAGAAAAATCACAAGAATAAGGATTCTGGTTATTGACTTGATAGTACATGTTGAAAGCATAAGAGGCATTCTCTTCCACGCTTCTTAGATGATTACAAGAAGATCCATAGCCTAGAGCAGTGCAATCTGATCGGCTACAAGCATAGTCAATACTGTCTGGCAGGTCCTCCAAATCATTAGCCTGGCGATTCAAAACACACCACCTTCTGGGCATGTATTTCACATCTTCTGCTGGAACTAGACCTTTATCCTCTTCCAAGCCAATCGTTGAGCGCACCGTTATTCACAATACATGCACATGCCATGAACAGTACACGCACACACCTTGGAGTTTAATGAAACGGTGTGTCTCTTTTGCGTTTCAGCTCTTTTCAATTCATTCCTGAATTTTGCTAGCTTTGGTGTCCATGAACAGTACTTCAACACGCGTTTGGAGTTTAATGAAACGGTGCATTAGAGCTTGTGTTTCAGCTTTTTTCATTCCTACGTTTCCTTAGCGTTTATTTTATCTACTGTGTAGTGTGGGTCCTAGCAAATAATAAACGCAAACGTGAAACGTAGCACAAAACGTGGGTCCAAACAGATACTTAGTGGGAAAAACTAATTGAAATGGGTTAGATATGCTTGATTAGACAAGTGGCTCAAAATTTTGGATTACCCTAACAATAAGAAATTTCACTAGTTGAGTAAATTGTGAGTATGTATATATATAAAATCTTTTTATCAATAGCTTTAGGTTTAAATCACACATATAGTCCTAAACCTTTGGCCTAAGTTTCAAAATGGTTTCTATCCCTTCGTAATATTTCATTTTAATCCTTATAATTTAAGTTTGTGTCAAAAGTCATTACCATTAATTCTTACTTTGATTTTGAGTAGAGATTGTTTAGTGAAATCCCATGGATTTTGATGACAACAAAGGAGGGAAGAGATTGTTTATTTAAATACTCTGTTTGCTTATTTTACATCTATTTAGAGATAGAGAAAATCAAAGTAATTGTTAATGTTAGGGACCTTTTTGACATAAACTTAAAGTACAAGGACTATAATGAAACATTTCAAAGGAAGATGACCATTTCTAAATATGAGACAAAAGTTGAGGGCTAAATGTGTAACTAAAACATAATTTGACAAATAAGAATGCTCTTTGTTTAATTATGAAATTGATGGAATTCATTTCTCAGAAAAGATTGAATTATCTTTATATTCTAATAGTACTGCTCTTACTTTTATAAAGTTATCTTTTTAATTAAAATTTCCACATTTTATGAATATTAAGACATCCACAAGCATTGTAATTATTAGGAATTTAGATGACTTTCTTCATCACTAAATATTAGAAATCAAAATATTTGGGTAGTGAAGGAACACAACAGAAAGGAACAGGAGAGAATATTATAGCTTCTTTGTTACAGTATTGCAGAATTTGCATACCAGACATAAGTAATGTAACTAAACTCAAAATATCATATATAAAATTTTGCGAGAGATTTCATAAATGAATGCACTACATGGCATTAAAAAGTGGAAATAAAATGAGAAGATGCATATTCATAGGCTACAAGTAATATCAACGTACTAAGCTACAGAAAACTATGCCTACGCTAGAGCGTAAAATTAATTGAAGTACTAAACAGGTCTAGGCCTATTACTTATCAGTTTAGCAGAATTAAAAACAACACAAATCCCTCAATGATTCTTATAAATGTATCTGAAAGTCCACTATGCAGCAGCAATGGAGAACCATAAGAAATCATCACTGGGAACTGGCAGTCCTCTTCAGACGGATCATCATCAGTCACAATAGCCAAACCAGAAAAATCACAAGAATAAGGATTCTGGTTATTGACTTGATAGTACATGTTGAAAGCATAAGAGGCATTCTCTTCCACGCTTCTTAGATGATTACAAGAAGATCCATAGCCTAGAGCAGTGCAATCTGATCGGCTACAAGCATAGTCAATACTGTCTGGCAGGTCCTCCAAATCATTAGCCTGGCGATTCAAAACACACCACCTTCTGGGCATGTATTTCACATCTTCTGCTGGAACTAGACCTTTATCCTCTTCCAAGCCCAACAAATCTAGTTCATACTTTGGCTTCCCATCAAACTCAAATATCCCCCAATGCCTTTCAATGCCACCAGGAGCAATGCTTTTAGCATTCTCATCAAGAAGGCTGAATAAATATATGTCAATTTTACCTTTCCGAGCTGGGGTTCCCTTTCCACTCAAAACATGTTGGAGCAATTTCTGGTTGAATCTCTTTGCATTTTGGACATTTGCATTTATATCAGCATCAGTTGGCCACCCAATTTCTCCAACTATGATTGGCATATCAGCATAACCAGCTTTAAATAAAGCCCAGACTAGAGTGTCGAAATTTGCATCAAAAGCATTGGTGTATTGTTTATCGCCATCTTTAACAGGTTTGCTTGTTCCATCAAAGAATGCATAGTCGAAGGGGAAATATTTGTTGCCATAAAGACTGAGGAAGGGGTAGATGTTGACAGTGAAAGGCGCATTATTTCTGAATAGGTATTGGATTATTTCGACTGTGCGGTCTCGGAGTTGAGCCCTGAAGTCACCAGCAGATGGCACCGGGTTTGAGTCTGGTGAGAAGTAGATGTCTGCATTGAAGGGGATTGTAGCTTTGACCTTGGACCCCAAACCAGCTTTGTTGAGTGCGTCCTGGATATTTCTGAGGGCTGGTAGTGTGCATTCTAGATAGGTTCCATTGTAAGATTCAAGGAAAGGTTCATTGCCTACAGCAACATACCTACAAAACAAATTGTTATGGTAATTTCACACCCACACATAGAGAACAGTAATTATCTTATTCATCAGATATAAACACCCTTCATTTTACGGAGTTTCGAAATTGTGTATAACTTGTAAGAAGAAGAATACATATATTCAATAAATGATATATCTTCTCCGCACATATAGAGTATCATATATATTTTTTTTAGTATGCCTTTTGACATACAATAAAAACTTTTTATTAATGAATAATGTAAAATACCAAACTAGTATAAAAAATGCAGGATAATGAAGATCAGATTTTATAAGCCATATATAGATACTAAAAGAAAATATGAGTTTGGTTGCTGACACCGACACTTTTGCCAGATGCCAAAACCAGGCATGAAGTCCAGGTTATTGGATTTCCACCTATTAAAGTTGGATGTGTGTTGGTGTAACATGGTCAGCTAAACATGTGATCCATCAAAATTAGAGTCGGGCCACTTTATATTAAAACTGAAGGATTTAGGCTCAAAGTATCCAACAGACCAAAACCAAAAGGAAATAGACAAAAAACCTGACTGAATATTCCATGAAAGAATCATGGAAATGATTTATATACCTAGTTTCACAGAGAAGATCAAAAGAAGCTAGAAAAAGAACGTCGAGACAGGGACATGACACAAAATCTGGAAAAACAAAACCCACAATAATAGTTAGTTTCATTGAGGAAAACTAGAATAACATGAAGATAGACCATTTCCAGAATTAAAAACCCATTCTTGGAAGGAAGAGAAAACTGAAAAGTGAGGTAACACTACTTCAGCAGACGATCACTGCTTATAACAGCTGCTAAAAATGTAGAAACTACCACCATCTTTGTTACTTATTACTAACAAGAACTAGACAATGACAGCAAGGTACAAGATTTTTAGCAAAAAAGCATCAATCGATCACAGCTGGGAGACATAAACAAAAGCATGGAGAATAGTAAACAGAAACAAGAATTTTTGCAGCATGGGGAAAAAGAAAATCCAAACTCCATGGTTGTAAAATAATAGAACACTTATCGATCATAAAAGCAAAACCATCTAAAAGAAAAGGAAATTAATTAAATGGGTTTTGTGCGTGAGTCAATCTGATATGGATTCCACCAGTTGCATGGGAAAAAAAAGAAACTACAGAGTGTAAAGTAATAGAACACACCTCATCAAAACGTCAACAACCAAGTTTTAGTCCAAAAGTTTTGGAATTGGATAAAATAATAGAACCTTTATGAAACATAAAGCCATTATAAAAGGAAAGCAAAGGGAAGAGACATTAAATGGGTTTGTGACATTGTGTATAACTCAACTTGACATGGACTTCACCAATTGCATGAGGAAAAAAAAAACACTCCAGGGTGTAAAATAATAGAACACTTTATTATGGAATAAATATAAATGGGTTTTCAAAAGGGGAAGTAAATAAACATTATAAAATAGTTTTTTTTTTTTTTCAATAAAAAAAAAAAATCAAGAAAGTGTGTGACTCAACTGGACATGGACTCCACCAGTGTAGGAATAACTAGTGACATTGGCATCCACCCATGAAGCTGCAGCACCAGGATCCTCACACATCATCTGCAACATGTTATTGGGTATTCCTAGCATCACTTCAATTTCAGTCCCTATCAGAGCCCCCATAATCCTCTCATCAGCCTCAAAAAGCTTCAATTTTTTAAACCCATTGTCCCTCAGCATTTTCACGACCGTATCAGGTGGGAGTTGCTGTGTGGCCTGGGTCCCCCAGTTCACCCCAACGCTCAAGCCACTATGCAACATGGCCATGAAAACAAGAAAAAACAACAACATTGAACGATAACTACTAGACGCTACTAGTACTCTAGTTTGTGCCATTTTTTTTTTCTTCTTGGATGAATCGGTGAAAAGAGAGCAGAAATGAATGGGATTTATTAAGAATTTAAAGGAAGCTAGCGAGTCGGAGAGTGTAAGGGAATTGCTAGGTTGGAAGGTTGATGTATTTATAGTGTAAATGTTAAGAGTAGTGTTTGGCTTTCGAGAGAAAGCTTCATGGGGAAGGATAAAATCTAGTGGGGTAGTTTTTGTATAAAGTTTAATAGAGAGGTTGAAAAGGGGAAAGATTCGTTCCTTGCTTCAGTTATTCGGTTATGGTGCCAGCCCATGCTGACACGCGTCTCCACAATTGTTAGATAATCGAAGATGATTATATTATTCCAATTATTTATGCCATAAAAAAAAAAAAAAAAAATTGCAATGGAGTGTTTGTTACACAATGGTAATACATCCAATTTTTTGAACTCAAATAATGTTTCCGGCTGACGAAAAATATAACATATTTTCTGGAAATTTTGCATTCTTGAAAATATATCAAAAATATTTTATGCATTCTTGGAAGTATTATGGAAAATATATTTTTTACTATTTTTCTCACATTTTCTTATCTTTGAAGAAGCACATACAATAAAAAAAAAAATGAAAATTTTAGATTAAAGAAAAAAAAAGTGATTGGGGACAAGTGGTAGGGGTGGCCACCAACAACGATAGTTTGGCCATTGGAGATCGGGAACATTAGTAGGGGGTGGTGATTGCAAGTGGCAGGTGGTTATGAGAAGGGTAGAGGTTCGGTTGATAGGCTTTTGGTAAGGTGGAAAATGGTTTATAGAAATTAAGTAAAAACATAAACTAATTTCTGTCAGAAGTGTTTTTATTTTACAATTAACCAGAAAACAATTTTCAGTTGACCAACATTTTCTGTCACACTAAACACCCGTGAATACATAAAAAAATTTTCAAGAATCAATTTTCGTCGAACCAAATACAACTCATGATTTCAATTCAAAAAATGTGTATACAACATGGTGTGTGTGTGTGACAGTTTTTATCCAAAATTAAAATCATGCTAGTTCAGTCTCAAAAAGAAATAATAATATGTGGTTGTTCACTTTTTCTTTTTTTCTTTTTGGAGAGAGGGAGATTCCCCTCTCCGCCAAGTTATTAAGTCCTAAACTTATGTATAATTTTTTTTTAGTATTATGGCTGAAATTCTTTAATTAAATTCAAACATATTATTATCGATAATACAACAGTATCACTATCATCTTTCTCAAGTTAAATAAAAAAATAATAATTCAACCAATATTTGAATCTAATTAGCTAGAAACATTATGATACAACAACTAAAAAAGTAGAGCTTAACAAGGGGGTGTTCTTTTTTCTTTTTTCTTTTTTTTGGCATCAAGCACAAGTAGCATTTGTTTATATATATATATATATAGGATCCAACTCTGGAGGCCTATGGACATAGAATTGAGTACAAACATACAATGCAAACTATAAAAACCTTTTAGGCTAAACTTTTCCGTCTTTTTCTTCTACTAACTTTGCTTTCCTTCCTTCCTTCCTTCTTTCTTATAGAAACTTTTCTCACAAGAAGTAAGAAAACCATTTTTTTATGGCAAAAGTGAGTAATATTAGTATGGGAAAAACTTAGGTAAGTTGTCTAATTAAATTCTAAGATATAGCTGTATTGATAGCGTAATATAAACTTTGTTAATTAAGGATAATATATGAAATACTATTTCAGTCAGTATTTGAATATAATTTAAGAACATAAGATATAACACTTAAGAAACTATACCTATGTTTTTATTCTATCGCTACACCACAAGGCCTTAGCATGGAAGAGTGAGAAAATTACAACTTCACAAGGCCTTAGCTTATTTTTAGAGTGAGACTATGGAGATAGATCCCAACATTAGAGAATCAAACATCATCATCTAACGATAAATATTAAAGTACATCAATCATCTCACTCTTTACAACCAAAAAGAAAAAAACTCTCACTTGATTATTAAAGAAAAAAAAGGAGAAAAGTATTACGTAGTTATTAAAAAAATGAGGAAACTATCACTTAATTGCAAAGATTAGTGGTAAGGACCAACGAGTACTAAAAGGACAAATGAAAAAACTGGTAGGAAATGGAAACGCAAGACTTGCTATTGTTGCTCAAGTCAAGTTGAAACACCATTGACCACTGCATGACGAGAATTAAAGACAATCCTCCAAAAAATTGCATTGACAACACATCAAAGCCTATTGATTTTATGAGAGTATAAAATTTTGATTTGGTTTTCAAATACGTTGTTAATTGATGTTGTAAATAAATTAAAGGTCAACAAGAAGAAATTTCATGCTACAATATCTCAAGGATATAAGTTTCAAAGTCGGATCAAGTTATTGAAATATTCAAAATATATTTTTAATTGGAGTGGAAGATTTCAGTTCCCAACAAAGGCTCGAGATTGAGTTTTATTTAAGTGGAGGAGTGTAATGTGGGACAATATATAAGATTTAATTTTTATGTTTGTTAATTTTGAATTTTTATGTAATTTTTATTATTTCAGTATTTAATATTTGTTTAAGGCTTCCCTAGTCAAATTAGATTTTTATTACGGTATATCAATTATGATAATTTTTTACTTGCAAAATAAGTTTCCTTGAGCCTTTAATAGATAGGCCTTCAATATGTAGAACAATCGTTCATAATTCAGAGTTTCAGACTTAAGAATATCAATAATATTTTCTAAAGAGGTTTTTTTTTCCTAGTGGATTCCAAGTTTTTCTTGTGGATTCAAGAAAAGCTTATGGATTTAAGGGTAAAGCTAGAATAAGATATAGTATCCTATTGTGTTTCAGTTATGCATCAATAATACAATATAAACATCACATCATTATCTTTTTCAAGTACAATTAAATTATATTCAATCAATATTTCAATTTAGTTAGAAAACTTATGATACATCATCTAAAGACGTTTAGGTTAATTTATCTTATAACTAAACAACACCTAAGAAATATATATGATAACTCTGACTAATCTGTTGAGTACTATTCATAGTTAACAAAAAAAAAAAAAAAAAAAAAAAAACTAAAGATTATGTTGTTTCCTTTCAAAAAAAAGAAAAGATTATGTTGTTTTGTTATTGTTGCACTTGTACCAAACCACAACACCTTAGCTTATTTCGGAGAGGGAAAACACAACTTTAGCTTATTTTTGAGTGGGATACTGACGGGGTTTTGGCAACCCGTGATATGCACCGTTAGTGGGGCAAACATCATCACCTAATGATGAAAATTTAAGTCATATTTTCCAAGCACATCAATAATCTCACTCTTTCAAAGACAGAGAAGTCTAGATTATTAAAATAAAAAAAGGTAATACGGCTAGTTCAGTTTGTGTAATCAATACGTGGTTTTTATTTTTTATTTATTATTATTATAATTTTGGCACCAAGCACAAGCAGCCAACAATGAAACAAAGAATTGAGCACAAACATACAATGTAAACTTTACAAACTTTTTTAGTTTTTAGGCTAAACTCTTTCGTCTTTTTCTTCTACTAACTTTGCCTCTCTTCTTTCCTTCTTCCTTCTAACTTTCTTAGAGAAGTAACAAAACCAAATTCTCCATTATGAGAAAATTGAGTAATATTAGTAATTTAGTATGCCAAAACTTAGGTATAATTGTTTAGATATTGTATCATAAGTTTTCTAATTAAATTTAAAAATACAGTTGCATTGACAACACAAACGGATGATTAAATTCAATTTCAGTTAGTATTTGAATATAATTTAAGAAAATAAAATACAACACTTAAAAAAAACTGTGCCTATGTTTTATCTACACCACAATGCCTTAACTTAGAAGAGTGAGAGAATTACAAGTTCACAAGGCCTCAGCTTATTTTCAGAGTGAGACTAAAGAGATAGATCCCAACATGCCAACGTAGTTTCAACCAGTGATATGCACCATTAGTGGATCAAACATCAATAATCTCACTCTTTACAAAGAAAGAAAAACTCTATCACTTGATTATTAAGACAAAGAAAAAAGAAAGGAGAAAAGTATCACGTAGTCATTAAAAGAAATGGAGAAACAGTCACTTAATTGCAAAGATTAGTGGTAAGGAGTATGAAAAGGACAAATCACGAAACTAGTAGGAAAATGGAAACGCAAGACTGGAAGTTGCTATCGTTGCTCAACTCAACTCAAGTTGAAACACCATTGACCAACCACTGCATGGCGAGCATTAAAGACAATCCTCCAAAAAAGCCCAACTTTCCGACCCCAATCCACGTGTCTCATTCTTATTTGCCCTTTTAAGTGAGATCACTACTTTTTTTTCTTTCTTTTTTTGAACAAAGCGAGCTTACTACTTTAATTATCTTCACAAAAAATAGGCATCTCAGCTGTAGTGCAACACAAAGAAAAAGGATACTGGATAAGCTCTAAATTAAAGGAAATGCTATGTATTCGCATCACAGCTTGCATTTCGTGCTTCCCAAGTATCTATTTGTATTTTGTGCATAGATGCCACATAATAAGCCAAAATAATTTAGGGCCTGCGGATTCTCAGTCTTTTATAATTAGATGTATTTGAGGCATTGAGGGTTGAGATCTGATATCCATGAAAGTTGCCTCTTTTGATTGGACAAAAATAAGATAGTGTACTTTCCATCAAAAAAAAAAAAAAAAAAAGATAGTGTTCTTTGATAATCCACAAAACAAATTTAATCGACTCCTTGTTATTAGGGAAGTGTCTTTACTCATTTCGTAGGAACCTGCAAGGAACCAAAAAGAGAAGTGGAAAAAAGATGATAGATATTCTGCTGCATGATCCAAAAGTTAATTGGTTCTTTGAGATCAATATTTATTGTTATTGCGTTCATATGACCGAGGCCACTTATAAAGCACAACCGCGTGTCACTCGTGGTCAAACAGTCAAACTATATATAGTTTGATAATCAATGACTGACAACTGACCAATAATATAGATTATAGATCCCCCACTTGATTTGAATAATTAACAGTTCTATTTTAGCTTCGCAGACAAAACAAATGGCCTTTAAGGACTATTACGAAGAAGAACAAGGGCTGTACAAGTGAAAGACTCTTATAGATCATCATATTGATGTTTTTATAAACTTTTTTTTGTAACAAGTTGCATGTATATATGGAAATATTTTTTCTTTTCTTCTCTCTTTTTCAATGTCTTGTGTGACACAACAATGTATTCTTAGCAATTTGGAAAAGCAGTTTCAAGCCACACCTTTTTTTAAAAAAATATATCTTTTAATTTTTTTTTTATTAAGTGCAATTTTTTTTCAAAAAGCTCATTTTCAAAAAGTTAAAAAAACAAGTGGTAAACATATACTTATTTGTAGATCACCATAGAACAAACACCACATATTCAAAATTACCGATCATAAAAAATAATTACTTATTATTAATTTATACCAACTACACATCTTATCAGATATTTTATCTAAGGTTTTTAGACCCGAACTAGACTGGGAGGTCGGACCGTGAAAATCGGGAACCAGGATGAAAACCGGTTTTTTAAGCATAAATAACTAGATTTTTTGTTAATTCCGTGAACTCCTAAAACCGGAGTTGGACAGCACGAACCGATGGTAAGAACCATGCGGTCCAACCCCTTAGCAATTAAAAAAAAAACAACTTAACACAATTTTATTTTACTTAATTAAATTATCCATCTCTTACAAGGAATAAAAAAAATTATAATTAAAATCCTTCAAAAATATTCAACTTTACTTCAAAAATTAATCATAAATTTTAATGTTTTCATGGTTATTATTTTATTTTATTAACTTTCTTATTTAATTATTAAATATATGCTTGAAAATCATTAAATTTCCCTCACATATATAGATATATTGTCAATTTTGCTAGTTTTATTAATTTAATATCTATATTTAGGCTTTAATTAATTATTAAATTAATTATGACGTCATCACGGTTCGACCTCGGTTCAACCTCAAAAATCTTGACCCTCAAAAATCTTTAAAGGAGAAAAAGGATATAGTGTTTCTTTAAAGGGGAAAAATGATCTAGTATTTTCACTACATGCAGTAGGGCACTCACAACACGGGGAGCCTCTACTCTCTAAGATACCCTCTCCTTTATAGGATTGGAATTGAAAGACAAGGTTCTTGCTATCATTTACACCATAATTACTTCAAAGACCCCCTCCACATTGGATCTATTCATTATTATATTTTTCTGTTTTGGCAAACATAATTTTTAGTCCTTGAAGTTTGTTCCATTTTTCGATTTGATCATAGAACTTTTGAGTAACTATCAAATCGCTGATATTTGTCAAAATAATCCAATTTGATCCTTAAAAGTGTCTTATTCCCAAATTTGTTACCCTAGAATTTCAAAATTTTATAAAATGATTACCCCATTTCTTTTGTTTTTATATTCTTATATTTTTCCAACATTTTCTCGTCAATAAACATAGAATATAGAAAAATACAACAAATTCTTTTCTATTTTTCTTGAAGAATAAGGCAAAGCAAATAGCTTTATTTTACAAAATGATTGCCTCTCTTTTAAGTTTTCGGGTGTGTTTGGATACCACTTATTTGCTGAAAACTGAAAATTTATTGCTGAAAACACTGTAGCAAAATAAATTTTAAAAATATGAATAGTGCCATAGGACTCAAAAATGCATTAGTATGCGCATTTTTGTATTTTTTACTGGATCATGAATAGTCCTATAAAACCCAATCAAAAACGCAAACGCTGAAAACGCGCACTTGCTGCTATCCAAACTCACGCTTAATTTGGTGTGCAATGCAAGGGGAAGTTTCCTTTCCTTGGGCCACACTACATGCTCCATTAGCTCAGCCTTTTGGGCAAGCATTCTTTTATCTTATTTTATTTTGAAGAGGCAAGCCTACAAGCTCCTACTTTTCAGCCTTTTCGGCAAAGTCTACTTGCTGCTTGATTAGAAACAAACAAGGGGTACATAATTCAAGTCCGTACCAAAAAACCCCATTGCTTCAGTAGTTGGATATCCTCAACTAATTACATGGCCATATGGGGGGAATGAAATCTCTCCCAACTCTATGGCTGAGACCAGTGCAGGTCACGTGAATATCTTCAAAAGTTTTAATTGCTAATTTGAAACTTTAGGGACCACCAGTAATGTTTCATTCTTTTTTTCCTATAATGGATCAGTTCATCCCAACAACAAAATAAACTTTTTAAGATATAGACTACATAATCCTGCTTTAAGGCAAGAGAACAACAAGCTACTTTGCCCCAAAAAATGAAAAGATTAATTGGACTTAACAGTCGACCTAGGTTTGAACTTGGTCATTCTTTGCCCACTCGATTGCATGTCCCATAAGACCTAATTTTTACAATGAAAAACATGAATTTTAATCTATCAACCAAGTGCATCATATTGCTTCAAACTTTGGACTCGGGAACGCTGCATATCTCAGATCATGCTTGGCTTTCCCTGCTGTTCAATTTTTCCTCTAATTCTTCCTTTGTATGTTAGGTTAGAGCTCTAAACCATGCCCCATTAAAGCTGGCGGACAAATACATAGTCTAATGACTCTAATCCAACCAAGAAGCCTCCACGTCATCTTCATTGAAGCACGCTTCTGGCAGCCTAAAACTTAAGCAAAACATTGCCTGCATGGTAACGCAATGTATGTAAGAAAATAAAAATAACCTTCCTTTGTTTACCCCCAAAAAAAAAAAAAAATAGAGGGGAAAAAAGGGACATGAAGGCATGATTGTGTCAATGGAGTAAAAAAAAAAAAGTTGATCAGCTGTTATACCTCAGGTTTCCCAATCAAATTTAATCATGTGACCGCTTTGACAAATGCAGCACAAACAGTGTCATCTTCTCTCAAGGACAATAAAATTCAAGAATGTGGCTCATTGTCAAAACAACCACATGGTTGAATTTAATTTAGGAACCTAGGCTACAGTGCCTAAGAAGCTGTACCTAATTCTAGTCCTAAAAAATATTGATACCTTGTTCGGAGCCACATCCCTAACCCTATGAAATATTGGATCTTGTATACTGGCATTCAAGGCAGACTCTGCCTCCTGCAACATAGTTGTAAAATCATTTAAATCATAATACAAAAGTGTTAAAAAAATAATGAGAACTTAAACTGAAATGGAAATGTTCAGCGGGATCTAGATAAAATAGCGGATTGGGAGAGGCAAATGTGATAAGAGCAGTGCCCCTAGGGCCCCATTCCAACCACATCATGGAATACCATATGTCTAACCATCAGAAAAGGTCAGAGAACTTGATATTACCAAGCAAAAAGACTTCACAGGAATTAATAGTAGTCAATCCAGAAAAAACTTACTGAAACTATAAATTCTTCAGATTCATTTGCCCGCATGAAGCAATAGCAGTGAATCCAAGGAAGAGGCCCATTCCAAAATTTCCTCTTGATTATGCCACTAAATACATCTAAAGGAAAATCCAAAGTCAGTTAATAAATCTTACTGGCTATGAAACAAAATTCAAGAGAATGAACACAAAGAAATATATAACAAAGTTCTAACAAAAGAAATGTCTGAAATGACAAAAATAAAGCTGTATCTAGCATTTGATAGCATTTATACTCTGGTCTTCTAAATTCTAAGAATGACGACGACAAAATCATATGCCGACAAATATACCAATCAAACCAAAAAAGAATTTTTAGTTATTTACCCAATAGAACAAACGGTCAAATGACCCATTATAGAGATGATTGGTGCAAGGGAATCTTACCTAGAAATTGGAGAGCAGAAGCAGGTAGGTTCATAATCACATGATCAATATGCTCCCAAGGCTTGGCATTTGACATCTCAGAGCCCCTCATCCTCTTATTTGTGCTTCCTTTTCTTCGACCAGCTCCAGAGGTACCAGTTCCATCAGCACTCCCATTCACTGTGGAAGAAAATACAAAGTAAAAACATAGCTATTAAATATATAGATTGCTGACATATTAAAAAAGGCCTTTTCATTTTTTTGGCTAGGCAACAGGTAAATTGCATATGCATCTAGCTCCAGCATTGAAGATACATGAAACAATGAGAGACTACAATGCATCAAATTTAGTAATGGCCCAAAGCCATGGAGTATATGATACCTTCTTGACTATTACTTGAAGGTCTTTTTACTGCAGATACAGATGTATCTGCTTTCCTACTTGAACCTTGCGCACACTCCAGATTACTTGTAACATTATCTGGTACTTCCTTCGCCTCAACTGCAGGAAGTAGAAGATATGAGTAAAACCATATAGTAACATGGCACACCTACAGGGAGATCGAAAATATATTTTACACAAACAGCACCAGTTCGCTGCCCATTTTCTGACTTTGATTCTTTGTTTGCCTGTATCTCATATTCCTCACAAGTTCTCCCCTGGGGAACATCAAGTTTGGTTTTAAACTCACTATCTGGCACTGCCATCAATTGTAAAATAAAATTTCTTGCATCCATATTGTATGCACGAACAAGATCATCAACTTTGTTGATTTCTGCATTGATCTTCAGATAACGAACGCTATCTGGATTTAAGTCATTTGCAAACACTACACATCCTTTCTGTGCTGCTGGAATAGCAAAGGGACCAACACCAGCAAACATGTCACAAATCGCCTCCCCTGCTCGGAACTGAGAAACCAGCCTCATGTGTTCGTGTTCTAACCTTGAATTCCAATAGACCAATCCATAGTCAAGCTTAAAAGTTGCCCCATATTGCTTCACTTCAGTAACCATATCATTTTGTCCCGCAAGAATTTCAAACTTTGGCACACGGAACTCATTTGTAATTGTACCAACTTTATTGACAATAGTTTTGATTCTTGGACAATTTTTCTGCAGATATATATCATTGATTAAAATATAAAAAAAAAATACAGACACAAAGTCTCAGGTGAAAACTACAAACAGTCGAAAGAAAAATGCTGAAAATTTTCACATGACATACAAAAAAAATGGTTGCCCAATGAGAGACAACAAGAATAAACAAAGGAAAAATAAAAACTGACAATGTTAAAATGCAGAAGCATTTCAAAGGGACAAAGTATCCTCTAAAATAAAGAAAATGCCAAATCCATTGTATGGATTCAACAGCAGTCCATGAATAAAGAACAAAAGCAAAGTCTATTTAAAGTCCAGAAGTGAAAACATACATCATAGATAACCCTTGCAATAACATCCTTGTAAGGAAGTAATTCATCGTGTATATTCAGATGAGCAATGTGACCTGTATAGGTATGAAGAGATAAGTTCATCTTCAGTGATCAGAAAAGGAGTAAACAGGAAATATATAATTAGCAAGACAAACCAAGCAGTGTGTTGAATGCAGTAAGGTAACTAGTAAGCGACATCAACAACCACATATAATGACTAGCAAAAAAATAAATTATGACATAAACTGAATACTTACCTATTGTTTCAAATGATGAAGGCACCTCCACTCCGGGAGGTAGAATCTGCTTTAATACATGATCTACAAGCAAAAGAACAAGTCAGAAAGTTGTTCATTAGTCAACACACTGTATAAAATTGGAATGGAAAAAAAAATCAATATTATGAAGATCTCCAAGTAGTTTAATACATAATCCTCAGTGCCTAACCCTACACAGAGACGGGGTTTCTGACTTATTAAAAACATTCAAGATATAGTGTATCAAACACAGTTTCCCTTGCCCAAATTTTGGACATGTTGATGTCCTTAAATATCTGTTCATGAGAATTTTAACAGGTTTGAAATATTCATCAGAACATACATTTGATTTTGCCCACACAAGAAAGACCCACGGAAAGTTAAAAGAAATGTAACCATTCCCAAAAAGAGAATACTTTATATTCTCATGAATCACATTGTAAGTACTGATTTACCAGATATTGCTTAATTTTCTTAAAAATATATATTTAAAAAAAATTATAATATAGTCCTTTTGAAGCTTGCATTTGCAAATTGCAAACAATATTTGAAGTAGTAAGGCGTGATTAATTTAATTTTAGAGTCACCAGCCAATCTCTCAAGGTTTAAGTACTGAAATTGATCAAAAAAGAGATAAATAACAAAGAAGGGAAAAAAACAATATTTCCGTATATTTTGCACAAAATCACACACCTGCACTCCAATAGGAATACCCAAGTGTCAGCGAATAGGGAACTACTTCAATCTTGCACGAACTTTTCAGTTCATCAAGTTTACTGTCTGGAATATCACATAAATCTGCCCCATAGGAGAAAAAAGTTCTATCATTAACAGATAAGCAAGTCCAGTTAAACACTACACATTACATAGTCTACTAACATAAGTGACTAAATACCAAAGGATCACAAGTCCATTACTAAATTCAGGCTCATCTTCATAAATTCAAGCAAAAAAAAAAGAAAAAAAGAAAAAGAAAAAACCCAAGAAACAATAACTGGAGGGACACACTTCAAGAACATGATGGCCAACCAACACACACAAATGTGTTGATAAAAGCTAGTACACTTGGCTACTACGCGAAAGCAAAATCAAGGCGTCTTCGTATATTGAGGCTCAACTAAACTCCTTTACCATAAAGGGTCTACCATACGATATAGGTAAACCACCAAAGCAACCAGCGAAGCTCGGTAGCCACTACTATAAACACATTTGATATACAAAAAATACTAGGCAAGCATATAAAATTTCAACATCCTAGTCTTCATAACTTCACAACAGAACACTATTATCATTTGCTCTAATGTAAAAGTACGAACTGTTCTATCAATCTTCACAAAAACTAAAAATCGAGACCAATTCATTAAATTTCACCGTTTCTTAAATATTCTTACCAGGATTCTGAACCTTTTCGGACAATATGAGGTAACGGTTTTTTTCACAAGTTGGATCTTCCGTAATAGGTTTAATTCGAGCCTTGTCAAGCAAATACCTGCCATAACAACATTTTCTTACAAATCCCCAACCAAAACAAAAATGGTAAAAAATATATTGTAGGAGTAGAGAAGGCATACCCGTTTAGAATTCGAGTAGCAACCTTGCAAAGCTCACGAGGGATTCGAAGTGCCCATAGATTCAGGTGCACATCAAACTTGCTTTCATCCAACATTTGCTTTGCTTTGCGTTATAAGATCGAATAAAATGAAAGTGTATGTAAAACCCTGCTAAAACCCTAAACCCTAGGGGTTACAATGTAAAGCTTGAAATTAAAAAGTAATAATAAATCCTAGTGCGGAACTTGATAAGAGGACCAAGAGGATACGAGGATTAGCAACTATTGCAGCAGCTAGAGATTTTGCAAATGGAGAGGATCCGTTATTCCTCTATTACGTGGTGTGTGGCTTTTCTAGTTGACGGTTAAACACACAACTTCTGCATTTTGTGTGCAGAAAATTAGAGAATGAATTGGGCTAAATTCTAGTCTAAGCCCAATAATTCAATTTCAAACCCATTTAATAGTGGTGGGTTAATTTTGCTTATTCAAGCTTGGATTTAAAGCCCAATTTTGTTATAAGGGAATGAATTTGAAAAATGTCGCAATTATAGTCCTCTTTAAAAAATCTATTTTATAATACAGATTAAATTTTTTTTTTTTTTAAATTGTATGTGACGCCACCTCACTATAAATTGTGTTTTTTATTTGCATTTTCCTAGTTAAGATAGATTTTCTATGACTATCATAAACAAGTCTGTAAATGAACCACAACATAAACAGCTCAATTCAATAAATAGTTCGTTTATGTTTTTTTTTTTTTTAACCCAATCTTGAACCATAAACAAACCAACATAAATAGTTCGGCTTATTTAATAAACGAGACAAGCCCAAAAAAAAATCATGAACAAACTCATTAACAATAGGGCTCGATAGAAACAAACCGAGTCTATACTCGTTTATGTTTGTTTGTTTAAAGACAAGTCAAGTCAGAACCTTAGTCTTAGGCTTATTTAATAAACGAGCTAAGCCTAAGCATAAAAAGTCTAAACCCATCTCTACCCTGTCCCATAGTGCAGGGCTAAAATCTTGCATTATCCCCACCCCATCACCTTTGTGGGGCAAGAAAAACCCGTGCGAGATAAAGTGGGGAGAGGCGAGGCAAATTGCCATCCCTGTTTACATATGAGACCCATATTTTATTTATTTATGAGAAGAAAGTGTAGTATGCCCGATATGCGAAATAATTCCACTATTTTTTAAACCTCATGTATTTAAAATAGCACCATCAATATTGATCCGATAGCATCTTTCAAGATGGTGAAATTATTTAGTACATCTAGAGGACCACACTCTACTCTTGCATAAAGGTATCCCCACATGTGGGTCTCATACATGAAACCTACATTTCTTGTAAATCTAATTAGATCTTAACTATTTATTTACCCCGTTTTTTTCTTTTTCTTTTTTGCGAACTACTCAATTAATACTATTAAGCATATAATTGATTTTGTCATAAAATGATTAAGTGGAGTAAAATGGAATACTTTGTGCCATTGTACAATTATTTTTTGGTGCCTTTTTTTCTTAATCAAAATAATGATAGTTGACCCCCTCTACCCATTTTTTTGTTATAAAAATAAATAATGACAGCTATAAATAGGGCAAAACTTAGGTCCAAACGGTCGAGTAACCTAGGAATAATAAGATATTCGATTTTTCATCCAAGGAAGTAAACAAGGTGGAGTTTCCAACTTTCCTCCAACAAAATCAATGTGTCCCTAGAGTCTAGACATTCTAGCTGCATTAGCCAAGACTTTAACAAGCTTTGTAGTCTCCTTAGAAAAACACGCAAAACTTATTATACTGGAACAATCTGCTAAGACTTTCCACTTTTATATTGTGTATTGGTGAATGATATGACCAGCTCCCATGTTAAGGTATTCCTCGGTCTGCAATTTGCATTGCTGTGAGAATTATGGCGATGTATTCGGAGATCCTCATATTTGGGATTTACAAAACTGAACCCGTGCTTAATGGAAAGATCAAAATGGTAGCGTTTCTCTTCTGTGTCATGAATGTATAGATTCTTCTCAAATCTCTGTTATTAATACTCTTCAGGACAACGTTTTGATCTTTACCGTTGGAATAGAATCATCTTCTTCAACACTGAGACTCTTTTCTACACTGCACTAGTGCTTTCAATTTAATTTTTTTTTTTTAAATGTTAAAATAAAAAAACAGACTATAGACAAATATTTGCTAGTGACTTTTATAGTCCTCTTTAAAAAGTCTATTTTTTAATACAGATTAAAAAAAAATTTAAAAAAATTGTATGTGATGCCACCTCACTATTAATTTTGTTTTTTATTTGCATTTTCCTAGTTAAGATTAATTTTCTATGGCTATCATAAGTAAGACTGTAAATAAATCATACCGTTCATAAACACTCAAGCTTGACTAAATAGGAAGCTCGTTTATTTTTATTTTTATTTTTTATAATAAAAAAACCCCAAACTTGAACCTTAAACAAACCAAACTTAAATAGTTTGGCTTATTTAATAAACGAGACAAACTCCTCAAAAAAAAAAAAAATTCATGAACAAGCTAATTAACAATAGGGCTCAATAAAAACAAACCGAGTTTATTTTCGTTTTTGTTTGTTTGATTAAAGACAAGCCAAGTTAGAACCTTAGTTTTAGGCTTATTTAATAAACAAGCCAAGCCTAAGTAAAAAAAAATATGTATATATATTGTTCATGAACAAGCTCGTGGATAATAAAACTTGATAAAAAAATTTAAAAAATTGAATCTAGACTTGTTTGTGTTTGTTTGTTTGTTTGTTTAAAAACAAACCAAGCTTTGACCTTAATTTTAGGCTTATTTACTATACAAGCCAAGCCCAAGGGGAAAAAAAAAAGGTTCACGAAGAAGCTCTTGAGCAATAGAGCTCGATAAAAAACAAACCGAATCTAAACTCAATTATGGGCTTGGCAATAACTTTGGTTTATGGTTGATAATTTACTTATGTTGGATCTTGAGCTTAAGAGCTTGATATTGAGCTTGAGTTTAAGCTTGATATTGAGATTGATTTCAGCTTAACTAATGAATCAAACTGAGTCAAGTCAAGCTTAAACTTTTGGACTTTTTAACAAGCTCAGTTTAAACATTATTTGTAGCATTGGTTTGAGCTTGAGTCGAGTTTTGAATATTCAATATCAACAAATCTTGATTCGTTTACAACTCTAAATTTACAAGTATCAAAAGAACTGATACATCATGTAGGAGTCATTACTTTGTATTTGAGACCACATTTTTTTAATTTAAAATACCTTTTTAAAATTGACAAACGAGAGCAAAAATTAATCAGTCATGGAAAAATATTCCAGAAGCTTAGAGGCCTAATGAATATCTTCTTCTTCTTTTTTCTTTCTAATTATTCATTATTATTATCATAATGAACATCTAATGAAAAAGTGTATATCCCCCCTAACTTTGCGGGATTAGAATTATATATACATATATGCCTATAAAATAAGGGTTTTATTTTTTTAATAAGGAGATAGTTGAAGGTCGGGCGATTTGATTTGGATATTTCTGTTGGGAACACTAAAATGTGCTAGTTGAGTTACAAAACTCTTAACAAATGATAATATTTTTATCATCTAGATATACATTAACTTTTTTTTAGTGATCACATAATCATTATCCCAGAATTTTGATATTAATGATAGATTAAATTTCAGATCTCCATCTTAGAAAAATGAAACATCCATAAAATATATATATATATATATATGGATTATGGAGCTACTAGCATTTTCTTTGGGGACAACTATCGATCTATTGGGTATCCAAGGTGTCTCATGGTGGGTACAGAGTCGTCTAGTCAAAGGCTAAGATACCCAATTTTTTTTTTTGAAGTATCGCTTTCAAGTTTCCACTGTTGGTTCTTTTTCTTTATGCTAGAATTATAATTGGTAAACATAAGCCTTACAGAAACCATTATTAAAATGTGATTACGATTCATAAACTCCAATTGAAGAGTAAAGAATAGGTTCAAACGGCTTAAATTAAAGCATGATGCTCTAGAATGTTGACAAACCTGAGTTAACTATTAAACTATTAATTTTTATATGGAAAATTGTATTTGTGGGAGAAGGGAGCCCGAAGAGAAGGAATCATCAAGTGGGATACATTCGAGGTGCAACTGGGCCGAACTATTCACCAGGTCAGGCCCAGCCCAGTCAGGATAGTCAGGTCAGGGAAATTGAGGAGAACCACTCGTCCGAGGAATAGATACTTCTCAGGAGACTAGAGTTAAACTACCAAGGCCATAAGCTTGGAGGTCGAGGAGGATTATAATGACATGCAAGTAAGGGCAAGAGGAAGCTTCCAAATAAAGCATCCATCACCTTCATATTCAATGCACTCTACCAGCTTAGCCTACCACATTAATGGCAAAAAGAAAGTGACTATTGTAAAACTGAGAAGCGTTTTCCTAAAGAACACTTGCTCCTCGGCTGGCCCGAGGAAGGAAATAAATAAGAATCTCTCTTTTCTTGCCATAGATCTTCTCATCTATTGCTGTTTTTATTAATTATCTTTCTTTAACTAGCCTTACGTAGATACCAATGATCAAAGTGTTGACCTTGACCACCCAACTCTACAAATTAGTTGTATTGGGCCTCCATCCTAGGTGATCAGTCTCGTCTAGGTTGGGCTAGTTACAAAACTGTGCCCCCTACTGTATTGATTAGAATGCGTATCACATGTGATAGAAGCTAGTTTTCTAGTAAGCTCAAGAGCTTTTGATATCCATACCTTAAAAGTTAAAACCATCTACATTGTTGGCGTACCTAACTAATTTTTATAGGATGCCAAATTTCCATTTTTACCTATATGTGCTACATTCTACTTCCTGAACATTCACTTTCGAGTACCACTTTCTGATACCCAATTATACTTGAGTAATTTACTCAGCAATTTGTAAATTATTATGTGGCCATAGCATAGCTCATTATCCTTTAATCTACTAGCTCACGCTGTTGCAATTACGTCAACTTTCTCTCCATCATTACTATCAATTCTCTTCAACTTAATGCTACTATTAGATTACCCTTCTAATCTTTAATGATAACCTCCACTCCTATGTGATCAGTGCACTGCCTATAGCCTCTTGTATTACATAAGAGTGTTGCATTCGCATATAGGGATGGCAATGGGGTGGGACGGTGCCGAAAGATGGGATCCTTGCCTCCTCCCTGCATGGTTTGGTCTTGTCCCATCCCTGCCCTATATGACGGGAAAAATTTTCTTGCCTCATTCCCGCCCCTTGAGGCCATGCGAAGCCCCACCCCACCCTATAAAACTCTACTTCTTATTAATTTGCCCACAACTATAACAATTTTTTTTTAATAAAACCTATTTCATTAATAAAAATATACTTGAAATTACAAATTAATTTATCCCATCAAATCAAACTAATTTTTAGCAAAAATTGAATAATATTATCAAAGTGTTTAACAAGACATATCACAACAAAAACAAAGATCTCATAGTACAAAATCAATGATTCAATAGTATATAAATTTGTTTCTAATAAGACAAAATAAAATGTTAAAATTGGTACCTTATTTCCAACCTTGCTAGAGAGAAAAAAGAGGCAAAGGACCACATTGAGTAGAATAAAATAAGTTGATAATATGTTTGTTTAAATAGTAGGATTTTAAGATATGAAAATTTTACAATTTAACCATAATCAACGCGGGGTGAGGCGGGTCTAAAAAGTCTAAACCCATCCTTGCCCCACCCCGTGGTGCGAGGCTAAAATCTCATCTCATCCCCACCCCCATCACCTTTGTGGGGCAGGGAAAACTCACGTAGGGCAAAGCAGGGAGAGACGGGGCCAAATTGCCATCCTTATTCGCATATGAGACCCACATTTTATTTATTTATTTATGAGAAGAAAGTGACGTATACCTGATATGCAGAATAATTCAACTATTTTTTAAACCTAATGCATTTAAAATAGCACCATCAAATTATCAATATTGATTTGATGGCATCTTTCAAGATGGTGAAATTATTTAGTGCATCTAGTGGACTACGCTCTACTCTTGCATAAAGTTATCCCCACATGTGGGTCCCATACATGAAACCTACATTTCTTGCAAATCTGATTAGATCTTAACTATTTATTTACCCCGTTAATACTGTTTTTTTTTTTTTGGCTAACTACTCCATTAATACTATTAAGTATATAATTAATTTTGTCATAAAATGTTTAAGTGGAGTACCATGGAATACTTTGTGTCATTGTATATTTATTTTATGGTGCCTTTTTTTCTTAATCAAAATAATGATAGTTGCCCCTCTCTACCCATTTTTTTGTTATATAAAAAAATTAATGATAGTTATAAATAGGGCAAAACTTTTTTTTTTTTGTGGGTAAATGTTTATTCGGAGGATCGAACCTCCGAGCTAGTGGTAACTTGAGGTACCGGGTACCACTTGAGCTACAAGGCCCAGTGGTTAAATAGGGCAAAACTTAGGTCTACGAGTAACTTAGGAATTATCCTAGGTGTTATTCCTTAAAATATTCGATTTTTCATCTGAGGAAATAAACAAGGTGGAGTTTCCAATTTTCCTCCAACAAAATCAATGTGTCCCTAGAGTCTAGACGCTCTAGCTGCATTAGCCAAGACTTTAACAAGCTTTGTAGTCTCATTAAAACAACATGCAAAACTTATTATACTGGAACAATCTGCTAGACTTTTCACTTCTACATTGTGTATTGGTGTATGATATGACCAGCTCCCATGTTAAGGTATTCCTCCGTCTGCAATTTGCATTGCTGTGAGAATTATGGTGATGTATTTGGAGATCCTCATATTTGGGATTTACAAAACTGAACCCGTGTGTTTAATGGAAAGATCAAAATGTTAGCGTTTCTCTTCTGTGTAATGAATGTATAGATTTTACTCGAATAATATATATATATATATATGTATGTATTATGGAGCTACTAGCATTTTCTTTGGGGACAACTATCGATCTATTGGGTATCCAAGGTGTCTCATGGTGGGTACAGAGTAGTCTAGTCAAAGGCTAAGATACCCAATTTTTTTTTTCGAAGTATTGCTTTCAAGTTTCCATTGTTGGTTCTTTTTCTTTATGCTAGAATTATAATTGGTAAACATGAGCCTTACAGAAACCATTATTAAAATGTGATTACGATTCATAAACTCCAATTAAAGAGTAAAGAATAGGTTCAAACGGCTTAAATTAAAGCATGATGCTCTAGAATGTTGACAAACCTGAGTTAACTATTAAACTATTAATTTTTATATGGAAAATTGTATTTGTGGGAGAAGGGAGCCCGAAGAGAAGGAATCATCAAGTGGGATACATCCGAGGTGCAACTGGGCCGAACTATTCACCAGGTCAGGCCCAGCCCAGTCAAGATAGTTAGGTCAGGGAAACTAAGGAGAACCACTCGTCCGAGGAATAGATACTTCTCAGGAGACTAGAGTTAAACTACCAAGGCCATAAGCTTGGAGGTCGAGGAGGATTATAGTGACATGCAAGTAAGGGCAGGAGGAAGCTTCCAAATAAAGCATCTATCACCTTCATATTCAATGCACTCTACCAGCTCAGCCTACCACATTAATGGCAGAAAGAAAGTGACTATTGTAAAACTGAGAAGCGTTTTCCTAAAGAACACTTGCTCCTCGGCTGGCCTAAGGAAGGAAATAAATAAGAATCTCTCTTTTCCTGCCATAGATCTTCTCATCTATTGCTGTTTTTATTAATTATCTTTCTTTAACTAGCCTTACGTAGATACCAAGGATCAAAGTGTTGACCTTGACCACCCAACTCTACAAATTAGTTGTATTGGGCCTCCATCCTAGGTGATCAGTCTCGTCTAGGTTGGGCTAGTTACAAAACTGTGCCCCCTACTGTATTGATTAGAATGCGTATCACATGTGATAGAAGCTAGTTTTCTAGTAAGCTTAAGAGCTTTTGATATCCATACCTTAAAAGTTAAAACCATCTACATTGTTGGCGTACCTAGCTAATTTTTATGGGATGCCAAATTTCCATTTTTACCTATATGTGCTACATTCTACTTCCTGAACATTCACTTTCGAGTACCACTTCCTGATACCAAATTATACTTGAGTAATTTACTCAGCAATTTGTAAATTAGTATGTGGCCCTAGCATAGCTCATTATCCTTTAATCTACTAGCTCACGCTATTGCAATTACGTCAACTTTCTCTCCATCATTACTATCAATTCTCTTCAACTTAATGCTACTATTAGATTACCCTTCTAATCTTTAATGATAACCTCCACTCCTATGTGATCAGTGCACTGCCTATAGCCTCTTGTATTACATAAGAGTGTTGCATTCGCATATAGGGATGGCAATGGGGTGGGACAGTGCCGAAAGATGGGATCCTTGCCTCCTCCCTGCGTGGTTTGGTCTTGTCCCATCCCTGCCCTGTATGACGGGAAAAATTTTCTTGCCTCATTCCCGCCCCTTGAGGCCATGCGAAACCCCACCCCACCCTATAAAACTCTACTTCTTATTAATTTGCCCACAACTATAACAATTTTTTTTTAATAAAACCTATTTCATTAATAAAAATATTCTTGAAATTACAAATTAATTTATCCCATCAAATCAAACTAATTTTTAGCAAAAACTGAATAATACTATCAAAGTGTTTAACAAGACATATCACAACAAAAACAAAGATCTCATAGTACAAAATCAATGATTCAATAGTATATAAATTTGTTTCTAATAAAGACAAAATAAAATGTTAAAATTGGTACCTTATTTCCAACCTTGCTAGAGAGAAAAAAGAGGCAAAGGACCACATTGAGTAGAATAAAATAAGTTGATAATATGTTTGTTTAAATAGTTGGATTTTAAGATATGAAAATTTTACAATTTAACCATAATCAACGCGGGGCGAGGCAGGTCTAAAAAGTCTAAACCCATCCTTGCCCCACCCAATGGTGCGAGGCTAAAATCTCATCTCATCCCCACCCCATCACCTTTGTGGGGTAGGGAAAACTCACGTAGGGCAAAGCAGGGAGAGACAGGGCCAAATTGCCATCCTTATACGCATATGAGATCCACATTTTATTTATTTATTTATGAGAAGAAAGTGAAGTATACCAGATATGCAGAATAATTCAACTATTTTTTAAACCTAATGCATTTAAAATAGCACCATCAAATTATCAATATTGATTTGATGGCATCTTTCAAGATGGTGAAATTATTTAGTGCATCTAGTAGACTACACTCTACTCTTGCATAAAGGTATCCCCACATGTCGGTCTCATACATGAAACCTACATTTCTTGCAAATCTGATTAGATCTTAACTATTTATTTACCCCGTTAATACTGTTTTTTTTTTTTTTTTACATTAGCCAAGACTTTAACAAGCTTTGTAGTCTCATTAAAACAACATGCAAAACTTATTATACTGGAACAATCTGCTAGACTTTTCACTTCTACATTGTGTATTGGTGTATGATATGACCAGCTCCCATGTTAAGGTATTCCTCCGTCTGCAATTTGCATTGCTGTGAGAATTATGGTGATGTATTTGGAGATCCTCATATTTGGGATTTACAAAACTGAACCCGTGTGTTTAATGGAAAGATCAAAATGTTAGCGTTTCTCTTCTGTGTAATGAATGTATAGATTTTACTCGAATATCTGTTTATTAATACTCTTCAGGACAACGTTTTGATCTTTACCGTTGGAATAGAATCATCTTCTTCAACACTGAGACTCCCTTCTACACTACACTAGTGCTTTCAATTTAAATTAATATATATATATATATATATTAAAATAAAACAACAGACTATAGACAAAAGTTTGCTAGTGACTTTTATGGAGTCTTTTGGACTTTGTGGCACTTAGGTTTTGCCTTTAGACATTGAAAACATTGCTCTCTGGATACAGCTGAAAATTGAAAACTGAAACTGAAAACTGAAAAATACTATAGCAAAATAATTTTTAAATATGTAAATAGTACCGTATGACTTATTTTTAATAAAAAAAGTTGCTGAAAAGTAAAATTTTTAGGTCTATAAATAGTAAAATTTGTACTAAAAAGTAAAAAAGTCAACATTTTCGGCTACTATTTATATACAGTGCATAAACAATAACCGTTTTGTCTCATTTTCATGTGCCAAAAAAAAAATAAAAAAATAAAAAGAAAAAACGCCAGACGCGCGTTTGGCTTTTCTGCCAAATCCAAACATACACTAGTAGTATCTACCATTCCACAACGGCTTTGAGCTTGAATTCACACCTTAATGAGGAATTGTAACAGCCGAGAAGTCCAAAATCAAATTAGACTTTGCAGTTTGTATCATTGGGCAGCCAGCCGGCTAACTGGCACTGCTTTATAGAAATAGCAATCTTCCATCACATCATGGATTTTATATTTATATATATATATAGAGAGAGAGAGAGAGAGAAATAGCAATCTTCCATCACATCATGGGTTATATATATACACACACTAATTAATTTCACACTATCTTCTCAAAAAAAAAAAAAATCACCTTCTACCTGTGATTAATTACGCAAATTACTCAGCATTTATATTGGCAATATCAAGTGTGACTGGTGTAAACGTTTTTGAGTTATATCGTTGCATTCTCCTTGATTACTAGCCAAAATTTCAATCAAAATATTCAAAACACATATGCTACTAAAGCCTTTTCATATCATTCCCTTCAATAAATTAGTAACGTGACCATATTACACAAAAAATAAAGTAACATGATTATGTTCAATTACATTGCTCTTACCATGTGATACATCTAATTGCTAGCAATTGCTCATTGATATAAAGACTTTTGATTCAAATAAAACATCGAGAAAAGCCATTGAGTCAAAAAGCAATTGCTCATCAAAAATCAATTGATGACAAAGAGAATCTTTAGAAGTGAACACCAATTAAAACTTTCTTCTCTTAGACAAAAAAATGCTAAGAATTTCTACACCGCTAATTGAAATAAAGGATATCCATCCATAACTCTTAGATGAAAATAAAAATTACACCCAAAAAAAAAAAAACACAAATACAAAACCAGTGTATTATTCATTTTCCCTCGATGAAAAGCCAGCCCCTCTACTCCACGAGTCCTCATAGTGGTTGGCCTTGTCCAGATTTTGTGCTATACAAATACTCCAATCTCACTGTAGCTCTTTGAGCCAATCGGGGATTTCTTGGAGGGCGCTGATTCTGCCACTTGGACCAATCAATTGGGGTTGCTGCAGCCAGCAGCATATGACAACATGAAATCAACGTTGAGCTAATCATGAATAGCGTGGTCGTGCCAACACATGAGCATAGATATGCAACGTCCGAGGATGTAGAACCGGGTTTTCTGTTGCTTTGCCATTAGCACAAAACGTTTACGAAAACCTGTTTTCCTGCGATTTCTCCTGCGGCCTTGGAATTTTGTAGGCAAGTAAAGAATAGACATGGCGATCGGGACAATTTTGTTTTGTTGACAAAAGGAAGCAAAGAGCTTTGAGTATGATTTTGCAGAAATGGTGGGTTATATAGGCTTCAACAACTTGGACTGTTGGACACTTATGGCCCCCCTTTATTAAGATTGATGTCATTTCGTGGAAATACCCTTTTGTGTCAAATTGACATTATCACCCCCTGTTATTTTTTTAGGTCTTCGAATTTGGTTTTTTTTTTAAAAAAAAAATTAATGCGAAAATTAAGTTGAAAAATGTGTAAAGATTGAAAGCCATTCTTTTATTCTGAAATTATGTCAATTCAATGTTGTTATATGCCAAATTTTCTTTAAATTTTTTTTTTATCCAAACTTAGTGTAAAACAAATTTGCACATTTTTTTTAAAGAACATTTTTCTATCAATAACGTGAAAATAAAATAAAATTCTTTAGTGTTGGGCAGTGGTAGTGTATTTCAAGAACCAAATGATTTTTTTTTCTTAATTTAAAATGCATTCTTATATCAAGTACAACTAAGAAAAATCAGATTCTCATAAAAAAATAAAAAAATAATAAAAAAAATCTGACTTGCAAGTGTTCAGACTGTGGTGAGATTTTTTGAACTATAATTTGGTGTAACCTGACATGACCAATAGAATTAATATTAAGAAGACACGCACAAAATTTTTAATTATAAGCTTCTTTGCTAAAATATCAGGTCATTTGCGTAAATTCAAAGGAGAAGACACTATGTTGGTCAAAAAGGCCATGGGCATTTTGGAACATTGACATAGAACTGAGAACGGGGAAAAGCCGTGTTGTATTGGAATGCCAGTTGCCAAATACATCCTCCACTAGCTCCCGTCCTTATCTATCCGATGTGGCTTTTTTGTTCTTACTGCTTATTCCCACGTTTTTAGTTTTCGTCTCTTCTATCCTTCCAGCCTAGGTGGCCGCCCACACTCGTTTTGTACTCTCATTTCACACCTTCTCGCGAGTATTTGAGAAGGCATGTGATTTGGATCTCGGATGGGAATGAATGAATAGGATTGTAAAATGAGCTTAATCGAGTTGAGTCTAATATTTAAAAAATCATAATTATTTGTTTAATTTTATTTCAAATACTAAAATACAATTTGAACTCGAGCACGTTACTAAATTATATTAAATGTTTAATTTGGTTCATTTTCTTGTCCAATGAGTTTAAGCTTATTCGTGAGTCATTTAATATTAATATATTTTTTTCTTATGTATAATAAACAATACTTATGATATAGTTGATTATTAGCAAAACCTTGTTCACATATACTTGCAAATAGACAGAAACACATGATCAAAGATTTGTTGGGGTTGTGTCAACGAAGGACATTCTGATGCTTAAGTCAGCAAAGGTTTACAAAAATGACTAAAATACTTCAATAATGTTATTTATCATACCTTATCATGAAGAGTGTATCTCCTTTTAATACTTTTTGGGAAGTTGATTTCTTGGTGGTAATAGTGTGTGCTTTTGAATTTGAATTGCCTTTACCCCATAATATGGGGAGTAGGTCCAGGAATCCAGGTGAGAGTAGGTGAATTGAACGTATTTCCATGTGAATAATAAATTGACTTTATAGTTCCTCCTAGAAAAACTAAGTAACTAAGGTTTCTCACACCTTTAATAATTTTTTAAATAAACAAATTTTCTTTTGAGTGGAGGCTAAACTATTCATAAACAACTCAGTTCATTTACAACTCTAGCAATGAATCAATTTGGCTGAGTATTTGCACTTTTTTAAAATGAATTTGGGATAGGTTTGAATTTATATTTTTTAATTGAAACCCCTGTTTCACTTTCTTTGTGATTGTTAGTTTGACATCAACTAAAACCCTCAAATCCTCATCTCTTTTTCTCTATTTCAAAATTTTTTTTTTTATTAGTGTCATATAAATGCTACTTGCAATACTATTGTTTTTGGTCTACCCTAGTCTTTACTCTCTTTTTTGGCATATGGCAGTTATGGTTAGCCCAAAACAAATTGATTTTCAAATAAGAGGTAAATTAAATATCTCAACTTGTTTATGTCATAAAACAACATGCAATTGAACGCTATTGTTTTTGGTCTACCCTGGTCTTTACTCTCTTTTTTGGCATATGGCAGTTATGTTTAGCCCAAAACAAGTTGATTTTTAAATAAGAGGTAAATATCTCAACTTGTTATGACATAAAACAACATGCAATAGAGTACTATTTTTATGTTTTTTAACAATGTTGAATCTAGAAATAAAGTCATTCATTGGATATTTTGGTTCCCTCTAAAAAAAGGTCATGTAAAGCTAAACACAAATAGTATTTCTCGTGGTAATCCAAGATAATTTGGTGCCGGTGGTCTCATTAGAAATCACTATGAAAATTTGAGATTCTAGCAATTAATTTCTACATTTTAGGAACAAGATTTAAAAAATCAAACCAAAGGCAAGCACATGATACTGAAGTTTACAATTTACGAACACCTAATTCTCATATTATTCCCATATTACTTCTTTCCTTAATACTTTAATTTCTTATTGTAAGAACATACTCGTTAGAGGCTAGCATGTTTCTATCAAACAAATATATTGGAAGGCTAATAAATGTGCTGACAATTTAGCCAACTTAAGAAATATGGGGATTCCAAAGTCTAAAATCTCCTAGACTAGTTTAACTTGTACCTAGTTTTGTATCTTTCGTTCTCTGCTATGTATTCTTAATCTTTTCCTTTAATATTTTGAGTATAGCAAAAAAAAAAAATTTATATATATATATATATAAAAGAAGTTTCTAGAAAAAAATAATAATAATTTAACCAAACGGGCACAGAGTACTACAGAAAAGGGTATTTTGGGACAAGTCGGCCAGTGTTATTTCAAGGGCTGCTATTATCGCGATATTTTGGGATTTTATTACTTCACGGCCGTCTCTGTGTGACTTGTACTCGTCTACTTAATAAAGTAAAGATTATTTTATATTAATTCACACCGAAAGAATTTGTGTTTTTCATTGACTAGAAGAAAGAATACTAAAAGAATTTTTGTTGGTATCAAAAAAAAAAAAACTTTTGTTCGTCATAGACTAATAGGCAAGATAAAGTGAACATCAAAGGATTTGAGGGCCCCCCCTAATCCTCATTATATTATATTATCGTGGCTAATCATTTTGTTGATTTTGTTGTCACTAAAACAAATCTATTCATTTGACAAGCCGAGAAAAAAATAATATAATTCATTTTTCTTCAATCAATCATCAACAAAGCAAAGCACGGGTGAAAGGACATACAAAGATTTAAGATCTTGTATTTGTTTAAACTTTAAACTGTGAAAAACTGCAACTCCTTTTGTTTTGGCAATTTGGCATCACAGTCTTAAAGTAGTCTATCAGATAAGATCTACCAATAATTTCATAGATTCTGTCCCGAAAAAAGTCATTAAAAGTCTTGACCAATAGTCAAATCACTCATAGTAAACTGATTTTATATCAAACAATGGACAGAAAAACTATAAATCTTCCTCAGAAAGAAATAATTTGTTGCAAATGGAAAAGTTAATTCCATATATTATGAACCGTTATATAGTTCTCCCTAGCATGAGAGAATAATTTATTCATGAATGAACACAATTCAGGCAAACTATACAACCCCTTATTGTTTAGTAACTAAAAAATACAACCCCTTACGTTTTCAAGTGGTAATATTTATCAAGGAGCTTCTCAGTATACTCTCCAAAAGTAAGAGCACCATTTGATGATATCAGCTGAAAGGGAAAAAAAAAAAAAAAGAGGAAGAAATTAAATAAATGACCACAATATTAATAAGTCATTTTGAATCCAAATCGCATAAGAAAATAGTCCACCCAACTGATAGTGCTTTTATAGTAACTATTAAGTCATATAATCAAGGAAATGGCATCTGGACAAACAGGTAATTAGCTATCTCATGGTGGACTCAAATCAAAGCATGCCTCAAATCTTTTCATCAGAGGCTAAGCAAAATCTAGGTAACCCCACCCAAAATTATAACAAGTTGACTGACACCCAAAGCTTGAGACTCTAGCAATTACTTTCTATGTTCCAGGAATCTGATTTAGGAAATTTGAGATTCTAGCAATTAATTTCTAATTTCCAGGAACAGGATTTAGGAAATCAGACCAGAGGCAAGCACATGATAATTTGATACTGAAATACATTCTATCAGGGTCAAAATTCAATCATGAGTTAAGATTAGGGTCAATTTGCAGTTATCGATATTCTAGTTAAATATTACTAGAATAGTCCATACAGAACCTTTTACGCTGCATGAATGGTATCAAAAACCTTGTAAAAAAATTTTGATGGCTGAAGTAAAAGTTAGCCAAGTCCCTGAGATAGTAATGAAAGTCTGAAAAATAATGAGCAATGGCCGCATCTTAAATTAATAACCAAATATATTTGATGCTGCACAAATTCTCAAAGGGTTTTTGAGAATCAATCAACAAGAATACAATATATAGAAATCAGCACCACGCATGGATAGACAACCTAGAAAACAGTACTTAGGATTGCCTGTAATTGGCATAAAGGCATCAGAAAATCCCAATATAAATTTTATTTATCATAAACTTGTCCATTTTTTTTAATGAAGTAGTTTTTCTTAATACAATTTTTCTTACCTATCAAAAAAAAAAAAATATTGTCCCCCTTGGAGCGCAATAGCACACTTATATAGAATACTCAGACATAACTCTAATCCTAACTGACTTTAGGCCAAAGCTCAATTATTGAATTACGGAAACAACATCAACACTAGGAAATTAAAAAAAAATTAATTAATTAATTAATACCCTAATTAACTAAGAAAACCTAAAATAAAAATCCAAGGGAACATTAGTAAAAATACAATCAACTTCTAAAATTAAATAAAACTAATTAAAATAAAATGGTCTTTATGGTCCTTGCATTAATATCCATATTATATACTATTTTCATCTATGTTTTTTTATGATATAAAACTTCAGGGCAAAACTAATTTCTATTAAATTCTTCAATTCCTACCTAGATAATCATCAACTGGTAACTGCCAACAGACTTTTTTACGCACCCTGAAGTCTCTAACCCTACATGCCAATTATTACGGGATTAGTATTGAAAATACATACCTCTTTATGAATATGCACCTCCTCAGGAAAATTAAGACTTTCATCCCTACAAAACAAGATTTAACATGATTCACATATTTTGGTCAGGGTTCAATAATTGTGGCATAAGTCAGGTCAGTCAATTTTTTTGATTTATTAATAAATATACCAGTCTGGTTGCATGAATAATGCAAATGTTGAACGGTCGATACCAGAAGCCTTCTGTCCTTTAGGTGCCTAATAACAATCAGTGACAAGACATATTTTTATTGGACAATTTGACGAAAGGAACTAAACAGAAACAATAAACAGGACATTTTCCACAACTTCAACATAATTGTGCATTGGTCTAAAAAATGGTGCAAGATATTTGGTCCTCAAACCTAATGAACACAACATATAACTGAATTCAGCTCCACGCCATGTTAATCACCACCTATTATAGTATCCTAACTCTTACACCTATGGTAGAAAATGGTTCTGCCATTATCTATATATATATACACACATAAAACACATAAAACCGAAACTTTTGAACCTTTCACAATTTTCCACGTCAGTACAATATTTAAATAAAATTATCATTTTATTTAAATAAAATTATTTTTTTTAGTCCAAACTTAACAACGAGTAACACTTTATCTCTTTAACAAGTCCAACTTAAACTCAAACGCATCATTATCATTTTTTTTAAACAAAATTATTTTTGTTTGATCCAAACTTAATAAGGAGTAAAACTCTATCTCTCTAACAATTCCAATTTAAACTCAAACTCAAATGTTGATAATTTATTTCTAAATTTGCGAGGTTAATCATGAACACTATAAAAACAATGCAAATCCCAATTTTTATTTTATGGTTTTAAGGTATTTTTTTAAAAATAATTTTTATACATGAACAACCAAACTCTCTTTAGCCCTTTTTTACAAGATAAAAAAGCTTGCAATAATTGAAATAATTCTTTTAAATGTAACCCATATTTCTCTTATATATCATATATATATAATTTTTTTTCAATAATTTCTAAGCAGTGAATCATCTGATTTTTTAATATTTTTTGGTTTTTTAGAAGTTTTAATATCTGAATTTTTGAGATATATTTTTGCAGCATTTAAAATTGTCTAACAAATTTTTTGTAAGTTATTGCACATTCAAGCAATGCCTTCTTCATCAAATTGTAACACAAATTGAAGTCATAAAAGAGCAAATCATGCAATGATATAGTTTCTTAATCAATTTAAGATTTTATAAAATTATTTTAGTCAACCTCACAAATAGGTAAGTTCCCGTGTATAGCATGGGTTAGCGACTAGTTTCAAGTAAACTGGAAACTTAGTTCAAGTTAAAGAAGCAACCATGCTCCACCAACAGTATGATAGGACCACCCTCCTTATATTGATGTGTACAATATCAACAGAAACCAGACACAAGCAAGAGAGCTGTGCATTATGCAGACATTTGTACATCAATACATCATCATGATAACATTTTACTATCATATTTAGAGAAATGAGAGAACCTCAAAGTACAGGAAGGAAATAGAAAATTTTCATAATTTTCTTTCAAAAGTGATTCAACAAATCCCATTTTCATGTCTCAGATTCCACAAAAATAACACTGTTTTGCATATTTGGAGTTGTTACATTTAGACTTAATTTCTGAAGCTTAAAAGTTAGGAAAAATATAGAAGCATACAGTAAGATATACACCAGCATGTGCATGTACATACTCATGTATATAACTAAGTTATACTGAAATCTTTCCAACACATACGATAATGCAATGACAGAAAGTACCTGAACACAATGAGGTGTTGCACAAAGATAACCTCTTGAAAGTATTTCAGTAGTTTCACCAATTTGGTACGCTATGTCATCTTCTCCAAATACAGCCTAATACATAAAAAGAATCCAAGTTACTATAAATAACTATATCCATATCCAGTCCTATAAAGCATAATAGTTGTAAGTTATTCAAATTTCCACGCCACTTATTATGAAGCATTCATCATCTGGTGGTCATTCATATAAGGCAAAGTTAAAAATTTCAGATTCAAGCAGATAAATGTAAGGAAAAAGAAGTTTAATGAACCATCCTGAAAAGAAATTCTCGCTGAATTTGATTACTCTCAAACTGCACAAAACTCACTATATGCTGTATGTTAGGCAGATTTCATGGTTGAATGAAGAGAATTTATCTCAATTTTGCTTTTGTGATTCATTATGGAGCATTTTCTCTATTTTCTGATGCATTTTGTCTTCTCCACATTCATATGCTTTTAAAGTCAAGTCTCTTCATCCTTGCCTCAAGGTCAATGGAGGAGCAACATTTGAAAATGAAATATAACTTATGTTGATTGTGCACTCCAGCTCATGTTTTCACCACTTTTTTAACTCCTTACGGTTCTTTGTATTCCAAATCACTTCAGGTTTCTTGAGACCTAGGGAATTTCTGATGCAGGACATATAGGAGAATAGAGATTAAAGAGTAACAAAAGGATAAACAGCACAAATTTAAGCTTCACCACCTAGAATCTGCTTGCAAACCTTAGGCATCACCACCAAACAAAAGAGGAGGTCATTCTCTACTCATAAAATCCTTGTTCAAAATCATACTGCTTTCACCATTACAAGAGCCCTAGTTTTATAGGGTTCAGGGATTACATAAATAGGGAAATGTTGAAGCAATATTGCCACAGATCAAGCTTGCTTTGAAAACCAAGTCAACAATTTCAGCTAAGCATGCATGCACCATCCACGCATGCTTCCAAATTAAAATGAATAATAAATACTCTTTTGACTTTGGTGCTCTTTGCATCAATTTCACTCTGAAATGTCCAAACTATCCACATTATCTACAGAGAAATTTTCAAGTCGTACTTAGTGGCTTTACTGCATATATTTCATGTATTTGTTCAGAATGTATGTTTTTGTTATAGCACTCAATAACATTTTATGATGCACTGATACTTTAATAAAATTTTAACCAATTTACACTAAATTTCTACATCTTTGAAAGATCAAGTGAAGATACATGCCATCCAGCGATATTGACCAGTATAATTTCAAATAAAAGGAAAGCTACAACTCCTAGAATAAATGTAATAGAAATTTGAAACAAGCAATGATAAACATTTGTCATCATTGGTTGTCTCTTGCATTACTTGAATTTCATACTTTGACAATTTGGTCAGTTCGTGTTTTGATATAAAGTCCGGCAGCACTATCAGGGCAAGGTAATTCTACACCATCTTTCATAAACATGCCACAGGTCAGACCTACATATTAAATTGAAGCAGAAATTAGAAAGTCATATATATATATATATATATATATTTTTTTTTCAATAATTTCTAAGCAGTGAATCATCCAATTCTTTAATTTTTTTGGTCTTTCAGAAGTTTTAATATCTGAATTTTTGAGTTATTTTTTTCAGCATCTAAAAATGTCTGAGAAATTTTTTGTAAGCCATTGCACGTTCAAGCAATGCCTTCTTCATCAAATTATAACACAAATTGAAGTCATACAAGAGCAAATCATGCAATGGTGTAATTTTTTAATCAATTTAAAATTTTATAAAATTATTTTAGTCAACCTCACAAATAGGTAGGTTCTTATGCATAGCATGAGTTAGCGACTAATTTCAAGTAAACTGGAAACTTAGTTCAAGTTAAAGAAGCAACCATGCTCCACCAACAGTATGATAGGACCACCCACCTTATATTGATGTGTACAATATCAACAGAAACCAGACACAAGCAAGAGAGCTGTGCATTAAGCAGACATACGTACATCAATACATCATCATGATAACATTTTACTATCATATTTAGAGAAATGAGAGATCCTCAAAGTACAGGAAGGAAATAGAAAATTTTCATGATTTTCTTTCAAAAGTGATTCAACAAATCCCATTTTCATGTCTCAGATTCCACAAAAATAACACCGTTTTGCATATTTGGAGTTGTTACATTTATACTTAATTTCTGAAGCTTAAAAGCTTGGAAAAATAAAGAAGTATACAGTAAGATATACACCAGCATGTGCATGTACATACTCATGTATATAAATAACTTATACTGAAATCTTTCCAACACATACGATAATGCAATGACAGAAAGTACCTGAACACAATGAGGTGTTGCACAAAGATAACCTCTTGAAAGTATTTCAGTAGTTTCACCAATTTGGTATGCTATGTCATCTTCTCCAAATACAGCCTAATACATAGAAAGAACCCCAAGTTACTATAAATAACTATATCCATATCCAGTCCTATAAAGCATAATAGTTGTAAGTTATTCAACTTTCCACGCCACTTATTATGAAGCATTCATTATCTGGTGGTAATTCATATAAGGCAAAGTTAAAAATTTCAGATTCAAGCAGATAAATGTAAGGAAAAAGAAGTTTAATGAACCATCCTGAAAAGAAGTTCTCGCTGAATTTGATTACTCTCAACTGCACAAAACTCACTATATGCTGTATGTTAGGCGGATTTCACGGTTGAATGAAGAGAATTTATCTCAATTTTGCTTTTGTGATTCATTATGGAGCATTTTCTCTATTTTCTGATGCATTTTGTCTTCTCCACATTCATATGCTTTTAAAGTCACGTCTCTTCATCCTTGCCTCAAGGTCAATGGAGGAGAAACATTTGAAAATGAAATATAACTTATGTTGATTGTGCACTCCAGCTCATGTTTTCACCACTTTTTTAACTCCTTACGGTTCTTTGTATTCCAAATCACTTCAGGTTTCTTGAGACCTAGGGAATTTCTGATGCAGGACATATAGGAGAATAGAGACTAAAGAGTAACAAAAGGATAAACAGCACAAATTTAAGCTTCACCACCTAGAATCTGCTTGCAAACCTTAGGCATCACCACCAAACAAAAGAGGAGGTCATTCTCTACTCATAAAATCCTTGTTCAAAATCATACTACTTTCACCATTACAAGAGCCCTAGTTTTATAGGGTTCAGGGATTACATAAATAGGGAAATGCTGAAGCAAAATTGCCACAGATCAAACTTGCTTTGAAAACCAAGTCAACAATTTCAGCTAAGCATGCATGCACCATCCACGCATGCTTCCAAATTAAAATCAATAATAAATACTCTTTTGACTTTGGTGCTCTTTGCATCAATTTCACTCTGAAATGTCCAAACTATCCACATTATCTACACAGAAATTTTCAAGTCATACTTAGTGGCTTCACTGCATATATTTCATGTATTTGCTCAGAATGTATGTTTTTGTTATAGCACTCAATGACATTTTATGATGCACTGATACTTTAATAAAATTTTAACCAATTTACACTAAATTTCTACATCTTTGAAAGATCAAGTGAAGATACATGCCATCCAGCGATATTGACCAGTATAATTTCAAATAAAAGGAAAGCTACAACTCCTAGAATAAATGTAATAGAAATTTGAAACAAGCAATGATAAACATTTGTCATCATTGGTTGTCTCTTGCATTACTGGAATTTCATACTTTGACAATTTGGTCAGTTCGTGTTTTGATATAAAGTCCGGCAGCACTATCAGGGCAAGGTAATTCTACACCATCTTTCATAAACATGCCACAGGTCAGACCTACATATTAAATTGAAGCAGAAATTAGACATAATGAAAGAATGACTACTCTAGTATAGGTGTTCTAAGAAAATAATATCTTTTATGCCATCAATATAATGAAGAGATTTGATTATTATGTTCATGTTAAACAACATATTGGAAATAGGAGAGATGTAGGACAAATGCCCAACACAATTATATGCCTTGTGCAAATAACATATTAATGAGCAGTGCAGCTCATAAGCCACAGTAAGAAAGAAGTGATTTAAGTGGATGACCAGAAAATTACTCACCTGTCAGTGAACCATGGTCTGTATGCCACCCGCACCAGGATGAAATGGAGTCACCATCTTGGGTACAATTACTGCAAGTGGAAGCAAAAACCAACTATTCTACCTTAGAAACACATTTTAACAATTCCCACCATTTATAAGTAAATTTTTTTAATAGATATTATCAAGCACTATTTATTATATATTAAAAAAAACAAGCCATGCCTAGTGTATTATAATTTTTTTCAGTATAAGATTTATTTCCAAAAGGACCAAAACTAGAACTGAAAGTCGTCTTTGGGGTTATTTTATTCTTTATTTATTTTTATTTTTTTATAAAAAAAAAAAACTATGGAACTAACCCTAATTCTAAATATGCATTATTTCCATCCAATTGCCCAAATACGATTGCTGTCTCATCAACTCAACATTAAGCCCCCCCACCCAAAAAAAAAAATTAGTCTTACACTTGGAATTTCCTGAGCTGACATTGAAACCAAAAACTCCATCATATAGCTGAATATGTCACTTAAAAGACCCATAAAACTTAAAGGAGCTAGAGAAAAAAAATAACAGCCAAGTGAACAACAATTTAGAAGGAAGGCTTTTGCTAATTACATTTACATGACCAATTTCTTAGGCCAAATGTTAGCCTTTCACTGCCTTCGATGATCTTGCCCGTCAAGATATTGACATTCACTTCAACAGATGCACAGTATGCACTATCACGTTATAGTTTTTTTCTTTTTTTTTTTTTTTTTTTTTTTTTTTAGCATCTCAGTTTAAAAACTTCACAAAACTGAGATACCATACGCGGGCCCTGCTGTAGTATCTTGCTAGAGCTTCCACCAGAAAGAAACGCATGCTAATTTCTAGAAGATGTGTACATTACACAGTTTATAAGAAATTATGCAGCCAGGAGATAACTTAAAGAAGTTTGAGAATATGTATTTCCTAATTTCAATCATGTTAATTTCTTTATCCTTCTTGATGTAGCCACATAATTGATCAAAATGCTAACAAGCCTGACAGAAAATGGTGACTACAAAATTATAAGGATCTCTTTTAAGTTAACCTGCTATGTTGTTTTTTGTTGGGGGGGGGGGGGAGGGATAGATGAGAAAGATTAAATAAAATCACCTCTCTTGTGCTGGAAAATAATAAAGCAGACGCCCTTTATGGCACCGAGAACGAAGAAGTATCTTTTCAAGGCCTTCATCCTCATGCATATTCACCCCTTTAGATACTAATCAAGTATCATAAAAAATTGAACAGGTCACTATAGATCACACCACTTTATAAAGAACAACCACCACATATTATAGTTCAAAATAGTTTAACTGGGGAGGAAAAAAAAAAAAAGGCAAGAGCAACAAGAAAGCTACATTTGGCAATGTGCTTGGGTAGGGCTGAATGATGTTTCAAGTTAGTGCCTAGCGTGGCCAAAAATGATATAAAATATAATGAATTAACCTTAATAACTTTCTGTTAACGTGTAGAAAAGCATACCATATCGGTCGCAGTGATATGCCAGAATCAACCCAACATCAAAGATCAGCTTTCCAAGAGCTTTGAAGGCTACAAATGAAGATAGATGATTATCAATCATATAATCATGCAACAATCAGGGAAACTAAGAGTTTACAAGAACCATGCATCATGAATCACTACCTCAACCTATGATGATCTGCCAAAGGATCAATAAGTGCATAAAACACATTAACTTTCTAAAACAGAGAGAAGATATAAACAAGTAAAACAAGAAAGAAGAAAACATGCACGTGAAATAAAAAAGAGTTGCAAACTGTTTATTCATAAAGTTTAGCATGGATAAACATTAAAAACATGAATTTTTATGAGAAACCTTTTTAGGGTGACACCTTCAGGGACCAGTATCTTCTACAAACACCAGCTTTTCATTAGTCAAATAAAAAAGTAGTACTCAATAAGAACATGCATGAATATTAACACAAGGAAAACTATAAACTGACTACTCCGGAAAAACCAGTGGACACTGCATGGACAATATTACAATGATTTACTAACAAATATATGACTGAGAACAATATATGACTGTCTTTTGGTGCCAAAATGACTCAGATGGTTGTAGCATCGTGATAAACATGATAATGCATATTGTATCATTAGCTGGATAAGTGCCTACATGTGGGCAACATTAGCTCCCAACAACTGTAGTTCAGAGGATCCTCAGAAGTTTTACATTTATGTATCATATGAATTGTCAAACAACTTCAGAAAATACAACCACCAGTCCACCATACATGCAGAATAATTTTGTAGAAAACTGAGGTGAGTGGTTTAATATGTGGCTTTCATATGGGGCTCAATAACTCAGGAGTGAGTATTTCACAACTTCTTTTTGCTGATGACACTGTCTTATTTTGCAATGCTTTTACGGAACAATTGTTTTACATTAGGATGGCTCTGAGATGTTTCCAAGCAATTACTGGATTGAAGGTTAATGTGGGGAAAAGTGAAATTGTTCCTATTGGGGAGGTGAGTAATTTGTATGATTTAGCTAGTATTCTTCCTTGTAGGGTGGGTCGTTTGCCAATGAAATATTTGGGATTGCCTTTGGGTGCTCCGTTTAAGGAAACTTCTATTTGGAATCCCATTTTGGAGAAGATGGAAGAGAAAGTTTTGGGTTGGAAGCGACTCCATTTATCAAAGGGAGGTAGGCTCACTTTGTTGAAGATTACTTTGTCAAGCCTTCCAATCTATTTATTGTCGTTTACCATCCCTAAATTTGTGGTTGATAAATTGGAAAGAATTCAGAGGAATTTCTTGTGGGGGGCTTGTGGGGGACTTCAAAGAAGGGTTTTAAATACCCCTTGGTGGCATGGGACAAGGTTTGTTCACCCATTGAGGTGGGTGGTTTGGGGGTTAGGAATATTGTGTATTTTAATCAAGCATTGCTAGCAAAATGGTTATGGAGGTTTGGGCATGAAATTTTTCATCAGAGGGTTATTGCCACCAAATATGGCAAGGACAGGGGGGTGGAGTACTAAAGTCAGTAGAAGGGATCATGGGTGTGGCTTATGGCGTAGTATAAGAGCAGGTTGGAATAGATTTTCTTAACATTTGGCTTTTGGAGTTGGAGATGGTAACTGTATTCATTTTTAGCATGAATGGTGATCTGGGAATACTCTTAAATTCCTTTACCTTGATCTTTTTGAGTGCTTAGGTGATAAGGAAGCTTTTATCTTTGATGTTTTGGGCCACCAAGTGGATGGGGATCATAGGAGTTGGAACCTGAGATTGCACAGAGATTTTCATCATTGGGAATTAGAGGCAGTATTCTCTTTTCTTGATCATATTTATTCTCAGGTTCCAAGGGGTAAGGGGAGTGATAGGTTGCATTGGTGTTTGAAAGGAAGTGGCAAATTCATACTTGGTCTTTTTACTAGGAGATTCAGGGTGCCGTTAATTTCTCATTTCCTTGGAATGGTAATTGGACTGTTAAAGTTCCTAAAAGAGTTGTGTTCTTTATGTGGACAGCAGCTCTAGGTCAAATCCTTAGTTGGATAATCTTATGAGGGGATTGCCATTAGTGAATTGGTGTTGTATGTGTCGAAGTAATGGGGAATTAGTGGATCATCTTTTACTTTATTGTGATGTTGTCCATGCTTTGTGGGCAGATGTGTTTTATATATGTGGGATTCATTGGGTCATGCCAGGTTCTATTGTGACTTTATTGATTTATTGGAGGAATTGGTTTGGGAAGCATGGCTCGGATATTTGGAACATGACACCGGGTTTTTTTATGTGGATTGTTTGGAAAGAGAGGAATCATTGTTTGTTTGAGGACACCAAAATCTCCTTGGATCAATTAAAATCGGGGTGCCAGCACACTCTTTTTGATAGGTCAAGGTGTTGGGGGATCTTCTAATTGTTTGTCCACTCTTGAATTCCAGTTTCTCTTAGACCAGTCACTTCATATTCTTGTATTGTGTTTTTCTTTGTTCCCTTGTGTTCATCATCGTAAACTCAAAGTTTATATTTTTCTCTGATTAGTATAATTGCACTGCTTACCTATCAAAAAAAATTTAGCATCACAATTGCAAAGAAAAAAAATATCATTAAGCACATACCCACTTCAAGTTCTGGCAATGCACTATCAGGCCATATATTTGACCCACAGTATGATGGATACCTACAAGACAGATTGTGGGTGAAAATCTGGGCAGATAGATAACCATGTTTTTTATACTCAATGTTTAAGCATGCAAACAGATCTAGAATGGATTGAGTTTTTTATAGCAACTCTATAAAAAGTGTATAACATTTCACCAAGGATAGGAAGCCCGGGGGGTAGGGGGAGATGTCAAGGGATGGGAACTCCAGTTAGGTATAGGCCTAATGAGTTTCTACCAGTTCAAAAAGGGGCGAGAGAGAGAATATATAAAGTTGTATATGAGTAGATATCAAGAACAATATTTCCATTTTAATCATCTACTTTGCCCAAAACTCAATTGTCTCTAACCCAGCATATAAATCCACAATGATGCCTTGAGCAATGAGTAAAAGACAGAAGTACAAATAATGAAACATAATCTTAGCTGCTTTTACCTTTGGATCAGAGATGCCTCCATAGTAGGCCTATCTAATATTGGATTTGCATAAAAAGAGCCTTTCAACAAATCTGCACAAAAAAAATATATACATATACATAAATTACACAAATAAAACTAACAATTTAAAGGATCAAAAGGTCGGAGAAATGTGACGCATAATTAGAGCAAATATGCCATATACTGAACCTAATGTACATACTTCATTCACAGATAAATATAAACTTCTTATAGTGTTCTGTAATTTAAGATGTAGTAAGTTTTACCAGGCTTCCCAGATTCAAGCTTCTCTTTCCCATGGCTCCATCCAAAGTTGTACCTACAAGTGGATGATGAGTAATAGGAGAAGGTATCTCATGCATCCTCCCTCCCACAGCCATGTGGGGCCCACACTGTGAGCGAGAGGATGCATATATCATATGCATACGATAATTATTAGAGTAAAAGGAATGAAACATGGTAACCAAAGTTACAAAATAAATTAGCTGTAGAAGTAAAAAAATTCTTACTGTAATTCTTAATTCAAGAATAATACACGTCTGCAGATAGTATCCCTAGGAAAAGTGTTTAATATTATAACAGTGTTACTTACAACTATGAGGACCTCAGTTGGGATGTTTGAAAAATGTAAGTAACCATGATAAATTCTAGAATCAATAAAATCAATTAATGAGAATGAGAAAATTCTTTATATTTGTAGAGTAGCCAGAAAATTTACATTTTAAAAGTAACAGGTTAAAATAACCTCTGTCTACGCATAGAATTACCACAGAGTGACAGCAGCAACTATATTTACTTTCAAACCAATCAAATTTAAGCCGCTGAGCGGAAAGGATTTGATAGGAAACAAAGAGTAGAAGTGAAATTTTGAAATTAAGAAGACTTAAGAAGCAAAATATGTTACCTGCTATGAGGATCTTCAAGTTCCTTCTTTACCTCTTCTGGCAGGCTGGCCAATCTGAGAAAAGATAAAGAAAAATCCTATCACCAATGCAGTAAAACATTGTTTCAAATGTATTTATAATCACTCATATTTAAGAACACCCAAAATGAACAGAATATCTTGAAGCTTATACCTAGGTGAAAGACGTAAAAGACTCCGACGCAATGAAGGAAACTCTGGAACCTACAGGGAAATAAAGGTAAAACTCAAACACACAATCAAAATAATACTAAAAACTATGCAGTCTTAAATTCTATATAGAATAATTTAGCACTAAATGCATAGGTTCAAGATACACAGTTTTAGTGGAACAAATAAGAGATCTAGCACAAGCTTAACACTATGATATAAACCATAATTTGAGCAACTTCTGATTGCTAAGGCAAAGAGAATTGTAGCAATTGTGTAATTGCAAACATAAAACAACAGCCAGAAATTTTTCCAGATAGCTGAAAGCTTTCACCATAACCCATGGGTCAAATACTATAGATTTATATGTATTGTGGCCTAGTTCATAATGGCATTACAGTTGGAGTAGTAGAGTGTAAAATTTTCAACCAAAAAAAAAAAGCAGAAAATAGGCCCATCCATTGTAATAATTAAGACCAAACCTACTGTTCCAATGTAATTGTCCAAAGTCCAAGCTTAGACTTGCAGAAAAAGTTTAGTCATACAATGTAACTGTTCCAATGAACTAATAGTAATGTTCCAATGAAAAAGCTTAGCTTAGACTTGCAGACCAAACCTACTGTTCCAATGAACTAATAGTAATGTAATTCTGAGAATAATAAAAGGTTTTCCATTGGATCACAAAGCCAAATATATTAGTCATACATTGCAATAGCAAATGACACAATGATATAGAAGTTCTCCAATTAATAAGTTCAATCATATATGCTTTAATTTCTCATTTCATTGTTCATCACATTTTAATTAAGTCCAAAGAAGACACCCATCTTATGTTCTCTAACCTTTGTAATGAGACGCGCGCTTATGAAAACAGATGAATATTTCCATTTCAACAAAGCTATCTCAAAATCATGTATAGAACTATAAGTAATTACACTTTAAGTTGATCCCTTACGGTAACTTTCAAACTAGCACACAAATAGCTAACTTTGAACCAAATTTCCAATCACATTAGGATGTCAATTCCTATAAAGCAATGCACTATATAAAAAGTGTTTTCCACTAACTATATGACCCCCCCATTCTTCCCCAAAAAAAAATTCCATTGGACGTAAAATAGACGATCAAACGAACATGTTTGTCCCTCCAAAACAACACACTATAATTGATTGTGACTCGGAACATATCAAATGTGCTACTCACGAATACTAATTACTCAAACACCATGATAAAAAGTACACTACAACTGCATATAAAAAAGAGAATAACAAGATAGTAACATAATCAAAGCAACTTAAATGCAAAACCATTCATTTCTTACATCAGTAATCGATAGAATTCCAAGCCCGTTGGGGCCGAAACCTTCTTCAATCTTCAAAGACAAGTCAGCCCTCTTGTCCTGTAAAAAAAAAAAAAAAAAAAATGGTTGGTTTATAGTTTGTACAGTAGGGAGCCAAACAGTGCCCAAGAGAGAATACGTACATACCTTAAGCTCTGTGTATGATATGGTGACAGTTTTGAGAGTAGGGAAGGGGGTTTGGGAAGAGCACGACATTTCCCGACACGTAATCTGGCGGGAAAACTGGCGATTGGACGGTGACGGAGAATGAAAACCGGCGGGAACCAGGTTGTTCTTATAGAGGAGGGAGCTTGAGAGGTGGGAACTCATGTCATGTGCTTGACTGTCACAATTTTAAACAAAACACAAAAAGGTTTTAAAAAGCTACTTCAAATATTTTAATTTTAATTATTTAAATGGCATTATTCACCAGCTCCTAACAATAGATTCCAGTTAGCTATATATATATTGAAAATTGATATTATATATTGAAACTCTCTAATATATATATATATATATATATATAATAATTGATTATAATTCTCAACTTATTATAATCAATAATCAGGATAAACCATATAGAATGTCCTAAAATCCTAATCCATGTTTCAGTGTTTCACTGCATCCGGGTAATTTTTTTTTTTTTTCTATTATTAAACTGCATCAGTGTATTTTATGCCAGCGAGCAATTTGGAGCAACCTTAAAAAGGATTCTTTTATGCGATTATTTGGCATGTGGAATAGATGGTTGTTGTGGTGGTAGAGAACTACATTTGATTGGGAAAATACACACAAATAGGTATGTCATATGTGTGGTAACTAAGTGCTGAAAAACACATTTACCAAAAAAAAAAAATGGTTAAAAACTTTGTACATCCTCGTTAGGAAAAAAAAAAATTGATGCTTTCTCTGTGTCAATTAGTTGAAAATGAGGAATGAATGAAAGTATCGTAATTAAAATATGATATTTTACTAACAAAAATTTTCATTTCGTAAATTTCTAATGCATTCTTGTTGTATTTTTTTTTTTTGGTCGTAGTTGGTGGTAGTTTTTGACTTTTCTTTTTAAAGAAAAAAAAAATTTGAAGGACACAGCATCTAGTTCGTTGCGTTGTGTTGCGTCTTTACTGGGGAATTCCATTCTAGTAAGGTCCGTTTGAATACCGTTGAAAATTAAAAATACTGTAATAAAATAATTTTTAAATGTGTAAATAGTATTATAGGACTTATTTTTAATAAAAAAATTGCTAAAAAAAAAGTTTATGGGTTCTATAAACAATGTACGAGACTCACTGGTGTGACATAAAACCATAGAAATTGAGAAACATGCTTCAAAAAAAAAAGTGAAATACTGGACGTGAAGAATCAGACGCCAATCCAAACGCATACTAAAAAGACTTTCTGTTTTTTGAAAAATCAGTAGAAAGTCATTGGAGAGAAGCAAAGAGTCTTTTTGTTTTTTAGTTATACTCATGAGTGTCTTAAGACAGTAATTAATAATTCATTTTAAAAAAAAATTAACATATTTTTTTTGAAAAATTAAAAATTTATCAAAATATTAATTACTTTTTTTATAAATTTTTTTAAATAAATTATTAATAATTATCATAAAAGTATCCCTTACTTCTTCTTTTATTTTTTTGAAAAACTAGCAGAAAGTCATCAGAGAGACGTACAGAACCACGTTTTTGTAGTTACGTGTAATGTTCCCTTGTTCACTTTTTCACAAAATTTAACACAAGTCACTGACTTGTGACTGTCGTAGTTACGTGTAATCTTTATTTCTTTTCTTTTTTTAAGTTCAATTGCCACTTAAATCACTTAGCGTTAGCTTCTCCCACATCATAAATTTGAAGGATTTGAAAAAATGCTAGTAAGAGTCGTGACTTCACTGACTTGTGACTGTTGCAAGTTGTGACCCGAGGCAAAGAAACTGGGATTTATCCGGTTTGGTAAGGGCATAAATAAATCATAATCTAGAATATATGGATCTTTTTCTTTTTTTACCACCGGGCCTTGTTGCTGATACCTGGTTTACAACGAAACCACTAGCTTGGGTCTTCGAGCCCCCGCAATAGCCAATTACCTAGCAAAAGAAAAAAAAAAATATATATATATATATATATATATGGATCTTAAATTATTACCTCAAGTAGATAAAATATTAAGTTACAACTTATGAAATTTTATGTTTTCCAAAAAAAAAAAAAACTTATGAAATTTTATCTTTAATTTAATAAACTTTTAACATAATAAAAAACGTGATAGGAGCTGGATCTCATTATAATTTAACGAAACCTATATAAATCTATAAGGAGTTCACTAAATCCATGAGGAAAACTTTGGAATCCACACCAAAAAAAAAAATACACACATTTTTAAAATTATATATCTTCTTTTTTTTTTTTTTTAGAGCAACATCTTCTATCTATTCTATACTACTAAAAGGGTTTCTCCTATTTGGGATCCTCAATTTTGATGCCCAAAATACTCTCAAATTCATTTATTTCTAAAGCTTAAATCATAGAGTTAGACATGTTAAATTAGTAATTTAAAAACTCCTAATTTTTAGTTAAATTAAAAATAAATAAAAAAACAGATTTTTCTTCCACCTTCTCATTTCTCTCTCACATTAGTTGTCAAGTACTTTTTTTTTTCCACAAACTTACCATTTTTTATTATCACTAAATTGTTTTTTCCCCACCTCCACATTTCTCTCTCACATTAATAGTCAAGTACTAATACAACTTCTTCTTAAAATAAAAAATAAAATAAAATTACCATGAATAAAAGGTGTAAACCCAAAAAATAAAAAACTTCATCTTACATATGATGAGGCTAGTAAATAATTATGAACTTTAGGAAACTTAATTTTCAAGTAAAAATATTTTTTCTTTTTCTTTTTGAGAAACTTGTAACCAAGTAGGGCTTAGTGTTTCCTACTGAGGGTAATTCCTAACCAAGTGACCCAACGGCGCCCCTTAACCCCCACGAATTCTCTTTCTTTCCTCTCTGAGTGGTTTTCCCTCCTGGTGATACCAGCTCTAACTCCCTCTTTTCCTCTCTATCTTTCCTTCACATTGCCAACCCCCTTTCTTCACTCAATTCTACTATTTATAGCTTGAGGCTAGTGGGGGTTTCATGATTACATTCTGCTTTCACTTATGTGGGTGGGGTCCCATGTGATTATTCCTGACATGGAATATATCCCATTGGAAACAGTGGTAGTGGCATTGGAACTAATTTCCTGCCTCCAAAAGATCGCCCAGCAGCGATACTCCCCAAGGCAATACCGAGCCACTGTTGAGGTACATTGTTCCGAGCAAACACACCTCCGAACAGATCATGAATGGTCGATCAAGGGCTTGTTTATCATGCACTCAAAAACGATATGGACTTACTATGAGGTTTGAGCTCAGTTTTGGTTCTTGAGAATGTTTGAGCCAAGGCCCAATGGGCCTAAGGCCATACCCCGTACAATAGCCCCCCTTGATTCGTGTCCAGTCACGGGGAGCGAATCAAGGACAACCCAAAAGGTACTAGAGACTCCTCGAGAAGTTCAACCGTCAACCATTAAATAAGTAAGACGGTTGTTAATGCCCTCTTGAAAGCAGTGCTATGACGGCTCGTCAAGTCTGAGCGCAATCATGGCCTGGTGGTTCGCAAACTGAGGCCACGCATATGGAAGTTATGAAAAGAAGTTGAAAGGATTTTTCCTGCTCCTTTTCATTAAATGCCTTCCCCTTATAAATAGTACATTCTGACCTATCTCACCACTGTTTATAGCCCCATTCCTTGAATTTTCTCCTCTGCCGAACATACTCCTTCCGTGCATAGATTCTTAACCAAGATCTCCAATCCCTAGAGCCCACAGAAAGTTACCTCGCCCATTCCTCTTCTCTTTTAAAGTTTATTTCTCTGATTCTAGATTCAAAGATGGGGTACTCTCACCTTCTTAACACCGAGGCATCTCTGACTAACTTTAGAGCACTCTATGATGTTCCTAAGGATGTAGAAGTGGCTTACTGTCATGAGAGTAATATCGCTCTTGAGCAGCGCCCTCGGGTAGTGTTTTTTTCCTTAATGGCTATTCTAGAAGGAGGTGCAGGTTTCCCGTGGACCCTCTAATGCTCAGGACACTTAAAGTTTACAGGTTGAGTCCTAACCAACTCCCTCCCAATTTTTATCGAGTAGTGAGTTGTGTCAACCAGTTAAACCAATTAGACAGGTTGCAGTTAGATCATCATGATATCAATTTCATGTATAGTTTATGTGGTAATATTAGGATAGATTATTACTTGAAAGTTAGGGATGTACGGGTATGGCCTAAATCATGCCTACCCGATTCTAACAGAAATTCAATAGGAGAATACGTCTGGGTGAGCGGCAATTGGCATGCCAACAAGCGCACCTGCCTAACGTTGTCCAGGGACGTTGGTCAGTACCGTGCATAATTAACTAATTATTCTTGCACTTTGTTTATCTTTATTATTGTCTAAAAATGTGTCTTTTGCTTTTGTTTTTGTTGTTGTTGTTGTTGTTTTTTCTTTTTCTTTTTCTTTTTTTTTTTTTTACTTTTTTTTTTGACACAAGGTGTCGTGGTCCAACCAGCTGAACAGGTAGAGGTTGAATCAATTAATTCTTCCGAAGTAGAAGCCGAGCAAGAAGAAGGCAACATGGTGACCAAAAGGACAATGATGATTCAAAGGTTCATTCCTAGTGCATGCCTATCAGCTCAACAACAACAGACCCGAGAAGAGATCAGCATCCTTCGACCACTCGAACCTGAAAAGACAACGCACTGCCGACCCTCCCTGAGTACCAGAAGAAGCCCCTTTCGAGGACTCCCCGGCTGCTACAAAGGCGATGAGGTCATTCGGGAGCCCACCAGCGGAGTTCATCCTACTGACAACTTGGATCTAACGTGGTGTCTTCCTCCACACACTCAGTCGTAGGATGGCAGACAGTCTTTAGGCTCGGGAATGAGCCCCTCCCCGTGACGGCCAGCGTCAGAACTGGGCTCAATGTGAGGGTGCCTGGGTCACACGAAGCCTAGGTCAGGGCTTGTAGCCTCCGAAAGACGTGCACTTCTTCTTGAGTGGGGCAAACAAATCTTTATCCACTCGGCTCCACCAGTGGCACACCATAGCTGTAATTCACTTTACTTCTCTTTTCTTTCATGGATACATGTTTATACTTTTCCCTCACACTTATTGACATCATGATAACAGGTAGCACAACTGGCTTACATGGTTGAGGACCGGCTAAAAGAGGCCACTGAGGATGTTGACTGAGAGAGGACTTTGAAGGACGTAGCAATGGCCATGGCAAAAGATAAGGATAAGGCTACCAAGGATGCCGAAAGAAGAGCATAGGAAGCTGAGAGAGCCCAGGCATTGGCTGAGTAGAGTCTAGCAGAGATGGGTGAAAAACTTGGGGGGGGGGGACGGAACTTAAGCTGGCTGAAGCGAAGAGCTTAAACCTAGCACAGGCCAATGAGATCACAGAGTTAGAGGCATCCCTTGAAGCGGTCGAGGACAAATGGTACAATGCAGGCTTCACAGATGCCGAAAATTCCGTGGAACCTATCGTTTACTAGTCAGAGCGCCACGGGTTCGATGAGGGGTGGGTGGCTGCTTTGCAAGCAATGGGGGTGCCAGATGATTCCCCCTTAAGGAACCCCGAAGAAATACCTTACCCCTGCCTCCTCCCTTCCAGTTCAAAATCCTACAAATGTCGAGGAAGAAGGAGACAATCCTAGCATGAAGGAGTTGGTGAATGCAATTGACTCTCACATGAGTTGGTTGATCTTGAGATCATTAGCAACCTAGATGCCCTGCCACGCAGCACCCCATCCTCTAATCCAGATCCTTACTACTCAGCCTATCAGGGATGTCCAAGTTGAGCCCACCACCGATACTATTCCCTGCCAGTTTGATGACCCTGCCGTTTAAAAAATTTTCACTTATTCTTTCCTTCATTTGCTTTTATCTTCATTTTGTTGGGTTTGCCTATGGTCATGGGATGTGGTGATGGAACACTTACTTTATTTTATCTTCTGCCTAGTTTATTTGGTTTACTTATAGTCACTGGGATATGGTGACAAGACATCAGCTTTATTTAAATCTGTGAACAACTTTTATTGATGCTTGCCTTTGTGAACAATTTTCATTAATATATTTGGAGTTAAATTAATTTGGCTACATTTTTCTTTGCTAACCAAATTAGAACGCTCTTTTGACCAGCAATCAAGGTTAAAAAGGCTTCTGCTCTTAGATTAAATAGAGGTAGGATGTTAATCTGTCCTTAAATAGATGTAAGGATTAGGTTTCTACCTATTCGGTGATCAGGGTTGAGTCGAGAACAAGTTTCTTCTTTAGATAAAATAGAGATTAGGTTTCCATATGTCCGATAATAGGGATCGAACCGGGAACTTGTTTCTGTCCTTAGATAAAAATATATTGGGTTTCCACCTGTCCGGTGATAGCGATTGAATCTGGGAGTAGGTTTCTGACCTTAGATAAAAAAGAGACTAGGTTTCCACCTGTCCAGTGATAGGGATTGAACTGAGAACAAGTTTCTGTCCTTAACTACTTGACAAATCAATAATGATGACAACAAGAGTGTGAATACACATGCATGCATATACATTGTTCACATATTACATTGTACTTAACCCAAGTTACTACATTCCAACGGTCAGTGGTAATTTTTTTTCAAGTTGTGAACATTCCATGGCCAGGGAAGTGGTCTTCCATCTAAATCTTCTAGATAGTATGCTCTTGCTCCTGCAATGGCGGTAATTATATATATATATATATATATTTTTTTTTTTATGGTTTATATTATTTTATAAAGTTGTATGTAAAAATAAAAAAAAAAAATTTATGATATTGGGTGTTTTGTTAGACAATTTAGTAAAATAAATAAAGATATTTTTAGAGCGTAAAATAATTTTTTTTTCTTTCTTTTTTTTTAGCAACCCGAACGTGAATACTCTTAGAGCATTAGCATTAGGGGTTGTAAAATCCCCAAATTGCTATTTTACAACCCCCAAAACATAAAATTAAATAAATAAATGAAACCTTTTTATCCGGGTGTGTAAATTTAAAATTTTTTACAACCCTACTATAGTAAGTTCTTATATTTACAACTCACTGTAGATAAGTTGTAAACTTAAATCCTATTGCTTCAATTCACATTCTCTCTCCTCTCACCCACGTTAGCCTTCTTTTTGCCTCTCTTTCNATGCAAGAGATTTAAGTCGAACATCAAAGTTGTACATGTGAGGGATCTAAATTTTGTTCTTCGATCAGAAGTCTTTGTGAATTTCGACGGGTAGCTCTGAGTGTCTCACCTTATACTCGGTTGCACCCTAGTCTACTCTACGTGGCAACCATTCGGGCAAGCTTTATTAGTAGATAGCCCGCTACTATCATATATTGACGTTCGCCATCCGAACTTCCTTCCTCCCAACCTAACCGTAGGTGAGGCTCGAGACCTCGGCCCCCGATTACCTAGAGTGTAGTCGTTAGTTCCTGTGAGGGACGCATCAGCTAACCCCGTTCCAAGGCCGCGTCTATAGACCTGTCGAGGAGTCTGGTGTCGTGGTCCAACCAGCTGAACAGGTAGAGGTTGAATCAATTAATTCTTCCGAAGTAGAAGCCGAGCAAGAAGAAGCAACATGGTGACCAAAAGGACAATGATGATTCAAAGGTTCATTCCTAGTCATGCCTATCAGCTCAACAACAACAGACCCCGAGAAGAGATCAGCATCCTTCGACCACTCGAACCTGAAAAGACAACGCACTGGCGACCCTCCCTGAGTACCAGAAGAAGCCCCTTTCGAGGACTCCCCCGGCTCTACAAAGGCGATGAGGTCATTCGGGAGCCCACCAGCGGAGTTCATCCTATCTCGACAACTTGGATCTAACGTGGTGTCTTCCTCCACACACTCAGTCGTAGGATGGAGACAGTCTTTAGGCTCGGGAATGAGCCCCTCCCCGTGACGGCCAGCGTCAGAACTTGGGCTCAATGTGAGGGTGCCTGGGTCACACGAAGCCTAGGTCAGGGCTTGTAGCCTCCGAAAGACGTGCACTTCTTCTTGAGTGGGGCAAACAATCTTTATCCACTCGGCTCCACCAGTGGCACACCATAGCGTAATTCACTTTACTTCTCTTTTCTTTCATGGATACATGTTTATACTTTTCCCTCACACTTATTGACATCATGATAACAGGAGCACAACTGGCTTACATGGTTGAGGACCGGCTAAAAGAGGCCACTGAGGATGTTGACTGAGAGAGGACTTTGGACGTAGCGAGCCATGGCAAAAGATAAGGATAAGCGATTGGCCAGGGGCCGTTAGCCTTCTTTTTGCCTCTCTTTCACTCAGACATAGCTTGCATTAACTCTTTCTCTCTTTCCCCCCCCCCCCCTTTACTTCTCTTTCTTTCTCTCTTTCACGCAGACACTCTCTCTCAGACTTCTCTCTTCTCTCTCTCTCTCTGTCCTTCTCTTTCTTTCTCTCTTTCACACAGACACTCTCTCAGACTTCTCTTTTTTCTCTCTTATCCCTCTCTTCCCTTTCTCGTCCCTCTTATTAGATAAGTGTCGGATTTGCAGATGGTGGTGGGTTTTGAGATCATGGGTTTGCCAATTGGTGGTGGTGGGTTTGTTGATTTGGTGGTGGGTTTTTAGATTGGGTTTGCTGATTGGTGGTGGCGATGGGTTTTCAAATCAGTGATGGTGTAAAATACATCTCTAACTCCTAAGATGAAATTCTTAAAAAAAATTATATAAAAAATTAAAATGTATGCACGTTTACTTATGATATATATATATATATATATATATATCATATTCACTTACAATAATAAATATGTAAAATTGTGTTCCATTTTAAAATCTCACTAACTCATGTTTCTTACTCACTTACTTTTGCAGTGTTTTTAAAAAAACTACTTATCAGTTATCATATACGTGTTATTCTCAAAATTTCCCACAATCACTTGCTATAAAACTTACAACAAAAAATATATAATTTTCATGTTAACCACTACAAACTTTTGTAAAAGAGAAGGAAGTTACTCTATGAGAAGAAAGTGGTAGATTATATCAAATAGAGAAAAAAGATAAGCAATAGGATTCAAGAATTTTTGCAGATGATTGCCTCAAATTTTATGATTATTTTACTGTGAGTTTCAAGACTTTTGAATTTTTTTTTTCTTTTTTTTCTTTTCGGTTGGATTTGCTTCTTTTTTTGTTTTACAATATTGTTGTAATAAAAATTTATCTTCAAAGTCTATTCATGCTTTCTTTTTAGTGGAATTTTTCATCCTTTTTTAGCACATTTCTGCAATTTACTTTGTATATGTGTGATTACTTTACATGTTGAAAATTATTAATTTATGAAGAAAAAAAAAAGTAGCATTTGACTACGCACGTGAGTGCATGCCAAAAGGCTAGTACTATTTTAATGTGTTGTATGTAAATATAAAAACTAAAATATTGGGTGATTGTAAAGTCATATGGTATAATAGATAAATTAAGTTTTTAGATGGTAAAATAGGAACTTTTATACAAACCCGGATGCTAATGCTCTTAGATCCTTGTACTTAAAAAATAAAAAGTTTCATTAAGAGAAATTTTATGTCCATAATATTTTTACAATGCTTTCACAACAAATTTTAGATGATAAGTTGTTACTGGCTGTTACTAGTAGGTAAAAAAGTAAGGATCCAGTTAATGTATACCTTTAGGGCACACATTAATCATCTATTTTTGGAAAGATTTTATGGAGAATTGAAAAAACTGTCAAAAAAGTTTGTAACTTTTTTATTTTTTTACAAAATATTTTCTAAAATAGTTTACTAATGCATGCCCTAAGTTGCTCTAAAAAAAAAAAGTATGTCGTAAGGGCACACGTTAGTAAAACCCAAAAAGTAATTTCAATAATGAATTTAAACTATAACTAGTAACAATTTACTAGTATAAAAATATTGTAAAAATGTTGAGGTTCTTTTTCATTAAACACCCGTACCTTCCCCCTCAATTCCCTCCAGCCAAATACTACCATGATTCTCCTACTAAAATATGCCTGTGGCTATGAGAGCTATAAGCCTACAAGCCATAGTCAAATATAAAAATAAAAAATAAATAAAAGGCAAAATTTTGAGTTTGAACTGAATAGAAAAAATTAGGGTAAATTTCACAAACCTACCCTAAGGTTTGTGATAATACCAATTAGGTCCAAAACATTCTAAAACCCACCAATTTAGTCCTCAAAAGACAACTTTGTCCCTAACTTTTCTCTCTTCTTTCCCTTTCTCTCTTTTGTTTCTGTTCCTCTCCCCCTTTCTTAAACTCTATTAATCTTTCTCTTCTTCTCTCTCTCTAAACCCAAATTATAAAATACCCATTTCAAAAACCAATCTTCTTCGTCTTCTTCTTGCTTGCTAGAGATCGTGATCAACTGGTTGGTGGCGTCAGAGAGATTGCGGCAGGTTCAGCAAGGTTGGAACCAATCTTCTTTGTCTTCTTCTTGCTCGCCAGAGATCACGATTGATTGGCTGGTGGCATCGGAGAGAGATGGTGGCAGGCTTAGCGAGGTTGGGTCTAGGAAATCGAGTCATGGCCAGAGTGTGGCGGTTAAGGATTCGTCGGTGATTGGCATTCTTGTGGACAAAACTATAAATTTACAAAATGAAGATGGTTTTGGTTTTGCTAGCTTGCTCTTTGGATACTTCTATGGGATCGTTAAGATGCAAGACTTAAGTTTCAAGGATTGATCTTTGAGAGATGAAGAAGTTTCTTCCAAGTTTCCTTTTGACTATTGACCACATTTATATAGTCAAATTTCTTTGCTTCCTCTATCCTATTTGCTTTGTTAGTACTTATTAGACGAAACTACAATTTATATCCTTTGAAAAAGCTTTGGTTTTATCCTTTAAAGTTTGTTGGGTTATGAGTTTTGCTGGTTAGAGAGAGATCTAAGATAGAACTCAGAAAAGAGAGCTTAAGGGTTCGTTTGGTTGGAGGAGTGGAAAAGTGGGAGGATGGAAAAGTGAGAGGATTGAAAATATTTAGTTTTCCCTCGTGTGTTTGGTTGGAGGGGTGGAAAAGTGGGAGGGTGAAAAACTCTTTTGTTTGGTTGGAGAGAAAAAGGGAAGGATGGAAAATGTAATTTATATAAATTGACTATTATACCCTTGTTACATAATAGGTAAGAAATAGATTTATTTGTACTCATTAAATAATATAAAATTTACCATTTTGTTTGGTTGGAGAGAAAAAGGGAAGGATGGAAAATGTAATTTATATAAATTGACTATTATACCCTTGTTACATAATAGGTAAGAAATAGATTTATTTGTACTCATTAAATAATATAAAATTTACCACATCATATATATAAATTTATATTATTATTTATATTATTATAATGTAAAAATTATAATAGTGTACATATAAATTTAATTAGGCAAAGGATTTTGTAACATATAATGAGGACAAGAAACAATAGATCACGTTGAAAAAAAAAAAAAAGAAGAAAAAAAGAAAGAAAGAGAGAAGAGAACCTGGACATGTTGGTGTGCTCTGTGCTGTGAAGGCAATAAGATGAGTAGAAGCAAAAAAGTAATAAGGATTTGTGAGCAAAAGTCATTAGGTGGAGTAGGTGGGAGAGGGCATTATGGTAAAAGTAGTGTGAGGCACTTTTCTTTTCCGGCTTTTCCTCCCAATTTGGGAGGATAAAATTTGTGGGCTCGGGAGAGAAAATTTTCTCCCGGGTATCCCTTTCTCCCTATTTTCTCTCTTTTGTCAAACAATGAAAAACACTGTTTTACACTCTATTTTCCTCTCTATGTTTTCCATTCTCCCTAAATTCCCCCCAAACAAACATAGTATAAGAGAGGGGGAAGGAATGGAGACAAAAGAGAGAAAGAGTAAGAAAGAGAATAAAAATTAGGGATAAAGTTGTCTTTTGAGGACTAAATTAGTAAGTTTTAAAATGTTTTGGATCTATGTGTATTATCACAAACCTCTGGGTAAGTTTGTGAAATTTATCCAAAAAGAACTAATAAAACGGCGTCATTCGAAAGCCTAAACTCGAATCGATTGCCAGTGAAGTCGTTACTCGTTACATACATCCCTCTTCCCTTGCGTGAAATGGCGTGCAGCGCTTCCAATAATCTTAACCTCTCTCACAAAATCCGATACTCACTCGCTTCTTCCCTCTTTATCTCCAAATCTTCTCATGCTCTTCCCAGTACATTTACGACACCGTTTCCTTCTCCATCTCACACTCATAAATCAGTAAAATTCAGTACCCGGTCAGTTTCAGTTTCACCCTCCAATACATATACATTCACCTGGGACGACGTCGTTCGGATTTCTCAACCGGATAGCGTTCCACATGATTCTTCGGACCTCTCAGGCTTCTTCCAGAAAGTCAAAATCTGCAATCGCGGATCGGTAATATTCTTTTGTCTGTGTATTTTAGCCTCAGTATTAGTAATATTTAAGCTTAATGTTTGGTTGCTGAGATATTCTAATCAGTCGGACCGTTTGGTTCATTTCCTTTTACTAAATAAGTTTTTGTTTGCGCTCCCAAACGCCCACACAAAATGTTTGAATTTGTTGCAGGAAAAGCAATCTGAGTTTCTTCCATTTGTCATTGAAGACCAAATCGCTGGTTATATTCATAATGGGTAAGGCAGGCTTAAAAAAGAAGTTTATATTTTCATTGATTTGTCTTGGATAAATTCATGAAAATGTTTGACAAGCTATATGTTAAAATATTGGTTAAATTTTTTAAATTCATCATTTCTTAACGGTATAAGCATTTGGGATAACGGGTAGTTTATGGTAGTATTAGAACAATTGGTCCTCAGTTAAAAGTTAAAACAGTGTCTCCACTCTACCTTCAATTTAAAAAGGTTAATAATCCCATTCGTTGGGCCCACTTATCATGGGTGAGTTTGGGACTTTGGGTTCACCCATGTGGGGGAGTGTTAGAATAATGGTTTAAGTTTAATGATTAAATTCACATTTTCTTAACACTTAATGTTTTTGGGACAAGTGGAGTTTATATCTGTAGAATTGGTTTAGTTCTAATATATATCAACCCCACCCGCCACAATCTTGTACCAGGTAATCCAGGAGAACTCCTAGTGAGGATCGAATCAAGGATGTTTGGGTCTACAGCTCAACCCAAGCTTCCAAGCACTAGGCTTCATCCTGATGGGTTGGTTTAGTTCTAATATAATTTGGACAAAATATGAAACCATTTCTAATTTAAATGGTATTTTATTTCTATATATATTTAGTTGTTTAGACTTTAGGCTTATTTGACTAAACTGAAAAACTGTAAAAACAGATTAGTTGGCCAACTTGGCCAGGTTCTATGACTTGCCAAACAACCCCTATGAATTGAATTGCTCGGTCCTTTTTTTTAGGGGAGGGGGGGTGTTGTATTACTGAATCCATTTTGTGGTTATATTATGCTTGAAACGAAGGAGTAGGTTGATCATGTACTTTTGAAATTTGTGCAGTTTTGCTAACCATTTAAGGAGGTTCAAGGATGTGTTTATATTTCCTCAAGATAGTTCTTATGGAGGCCGCATTGGCAGCCATGTGACCTTACACCCGATGCTGAGGACACCCGATGATAGGACTAATGCAGTTGGAGACGTGGTCAAATTTTTGGGGGAAGAACTAATTCCAGGTATACGGAACGAGGTACTAGTTGTACTTTAGTGGCGCATTTATTCCCTCCTTTTTTCTTTTCTTTTTTTTAAAATTTTTATTTTATGTGTCCTAGTGAAATGTGAATGTTTTTGTGTGTATGTGTGTACAATATGTGATTGAGATTAGATTCTTTGGGTCCAAGTTGTGGTAAGATCTTTGTTCCCTTGGCTAACTATGTATTCCACTAATTTCAATCAGCTATACCCTGTGACATCATCCTTTGGTGCACCAATATTTTTTTCACTGGAACGTGCTGCAGCTCCTTACTTTGGAATAAAGGTGTGTTTTATGGAATTGTGGAATCTCTTTTTCTTTTGGATATAATGTTGTATTGAGACATAGTTGACACCAGTGTCTATAGTCCTAATTTTTTTAATTGCCTTTCAAATCTTTTTAGGCACTTGTACTTTGATTTGGTTCTAAATTTTTTAATTTAAATTTTGTCCCTCTAAAAAGAAAAAAAAAAATGGTGTTTTCTTTAGTTTTTATGCATTCAATTGAGTAGCAAACTCAATAGCAAATACTTGGTATCTTTCTGATGCTCTACTTGTAGTTTCTAGAAATAACTATTCCTTACTCAGCTATTTATTTATTTATTATTAATTTTTTTATCTTTGTCGACTAAAATCCCTTAGATTGGCCTCAAAAAAGGTGTTTCTGTCATAATTCCTACTTATTAACGAAAATAAAAAATGGTGAATGTTTATTGTTCACCTTTTGGATATGAATTGTTTTCGCCATTCAGCTCAGCTGAACTCAACCATATGTTGTTTTTTTTTTCCTTCTTCATTATCTGCTAACATGTAAATACTCCTCACCAGAAAATTAGTATTAAAAAAAATGTCCTCAAGGAAATTATCAATGAGCTCTACATTTACTACTAATTAGTTGAATATTTAATTGAATATGTTTTTCTGTGAAGCTAGGTAATTTATTGTGAGTTTGCTTCACGTGGGTTTTTTAGTAAAGTAAACATGCTAGTGAATCAATCTTGTCAAAGAAGTTTGATGATAGTTTCAGCCAAGGGATTTTCAATGATAAGTGACTACGAATTGAGTTTTTTAAAATAAAATTAGATTGCAAAATTTATCTTATATATCTGGGTTTCTGCTAATCAAGCCAATCATCTTTAGGCCGAATGGCATCTCTTTCCTCCATAAATATGGGGCTGGCTGTGAGGTCATAGTTTCAATTCTATGTGAGTGCACGTGAGTTGTATATACCTATAAACATAAAATGGGTTTCTGCTAACTAAAAAATGCATGTACTTTTGAAGACAGTGAGCTCTTAGTGGTAAAGTTACAATTTTTATTTTTACAGAGCTTACATGATGAGTGAGACCAAATTTAATCTCAACTGCATTGACAGCTTTCATATATTTTATGGACCATCCGAATTTTAGGTGTTACTTATTTTTCTTTTCTCCTTTGGTTTTTCTTGTACACTCATCCTTTGTATGTCTTCCATGCACTAAGGTTGCACCCCCTTTTTGTGATTTTTAGTCATTCGTTTACTCATATATATATATATATAAGGAGCAATTCACTGCATGCTAAGTAGATACAACATATGTGCTTTTTGACTTCTTGATTGCCTTTTGATTTATTATTAACTTTGCGAATGTTGTCAATTCTGGTACATTGGTCCAACTGGCTTTAAACTTCTTCCTTTATTTCGTTTTTGGCACTACAATCTTTGGTAAGCCTATGGACGTGACTATTACCATCTTATTTCGTCCCTGGTTGTGTGTACCACTGATTGATGGCTGAATGATAATCAATCTTTGAACATGCCAAGCAATACATCCCTTTTTTTTTTTCCTTTTTGATTGATGAACCTGACTCTACGATCATGTTTCTGATGGATATAAGTTATGCATTCTTTTCTCTTATGCGTTCCTGTATACAGGCTTATGGGGTTCACATGAATGGCTATGTTGATAAGGATGGGCAAAAACTTTTATGGATAGGGAAGAGAAGTCAAATGAAAGCCACTTATCCAGGGATGCTTGATCATCTAGCTGCTGGAGGACTGGTTTGTAATGATTGAATTATTGATTAAAAACCTGAGGCAAGTGGAAATCTGGGGATTTCTTCCTTGCTACATATTTTTGGAAGTAATTTACTTTGTTTTGTAGAAGCAATTTAATAGAGCTGAGTAATTTATGGCCATTGAACAGGAATAACAAACCATAAAGCTAGTGTGAATAAGCGATTCTACAACATATTTTCTGGTTCATATTACGTTCATTACAATTCTGTGCCCTCATATTTCCATGTTGGCAATGCCAGCCTTATGGGATTGCTTGTGGTGAGAATCTTGTGAAGGAATGTGAAGAGGAAGCAGGAATACCCAAATCCATTTCTAAAGAGTAAGTTTTCATTTGCCATTTCATTATCATTTCATGTTACCTTGCTGTGGCAGATGCCTTTGATTGAGAATGGATTCTCTCTCTCTCTCTCTCTCTCTCACACTAATGAGATGATAAATGCTTCTCTTACAGGGCTATACCAGTTGGCGTTGTTTCCTATATGGACATTGATGGTTACAGATATAAGAGAGATGTTCTATTTTGTTATGATTTGAAGCTGCCTGCAAGCTTTAGACCTGAGAATCAAGGTAGGCCAATCTCTACCTTCTTCAATTGCTCTTATCAGTTCCTAAGGTCAAGTCTCGTCATTTGATCTCAGTAATGACTATTTGTTTTATTTGATTTACTGAGTTTTCCTATAGAGGATTTTATTCATTTGTAAATGTCTTGTTGAGTGACAGATGGAGAGGTGGATAGCTTCAAGTTGATTCCTGTGACACATGTAGCAAACGTCATACAGAGGACACAGTTTTTCAAGCCAAATTGCTCTCTTGTCATCATTGATTTCTTGTTTCGACACGGGTATTTCTCTTAAGCTTATTTTCTTACTTTTTAGCAATTGGTTTAACAAAAAAAGTAACACACATTCTTTTCTATGCACTGACTGTACCACTACCTGACAACTGCAGCAATACCAATGATTTTCTGCCAATAGCCATGTACTAGTTTTGGCAACAGACATGGTAGTAACTAGTTGCCATCTTGCCCAATATCCATCATTAACAAATTATCGAAATGAATATTTCTCCTGATTTTTCACAACCAAGCTCACTTCATTTGTCCCCCACAAACACAACCCCTCCCCCACCCCCCCCCCAAAGAGAGATGTTCTATTTTGTTATGATTTGAAGCTGCCTGCTAGCTTTAGACCTGAGAATCAAGGTAGGCCAATCTCTACCTTCTTCAATTGCTCTTATCTGTTCCTAAGGTCAACTCTTGTCATTTGATCTCAGTAATGACTATTTGTTTTATTTGATTTACTGAGTTTTCCTATAGAGGATTTTATTCATTTGTAAATGTCTTGTTGAGTGACAGATGGAGAGGTGGATAGCTTCAAGTTGATTCCTGTGACACATGTAGCAAACGTCATACAGAGGACACAGTTTTTCAAGCCAAATTGCTCTCTTGTCATCATTGATTTCTTGTTTCGACACGGGTATTTCTCTTAAGCTTATTTTCTTAACTTTTAGCAATTGGTTTAACAAAAAAAGTAACACACATTCTTTTCTATGCACTGACTGTACCACTACCTGACAACTGCAGCAATAACAATGATTTTTCTGCCAATAGCCATATACTAGTTTTGGCAACAGACATGGTAGTAACTAGTTGCCATCTTGCCCAATATCCATCATTAACAAATTATCGAAATGAATATTTCTCCTGATTTTTCACAACCAAGCTCACTTCATTTGTCCCCCCACCACCCCACCCCCCCAACACATTGATTTGTTACTTCATTTTCATTTGTTACAGCTACCTTGAAAAATGGGGCATTTGTTTAAAGCCCTTATATATGGGGAGAACTAAAACTTTAAGCTAATGCTGAATTTGACTAAAGCTTTCTTATATGTCCTAAATTGTCAGAACTTCACATATGAAGGTTGTTTGGGGAGAGTGGGAACCTTAGCAGATCTAATTCTTGACAAATTAAAAAGGCCTAGGGAAATCTGAATATGATTGCAAGTGCATCCCCAGTGGCCTCTTCACATTCATTGGGCCCTTAAATGGTTCTTTAAGGGTTGATTGTTTCCTACGAACTTCCCTTGTGTGTCAAATGCCATTTGGGAAGACTCAACAAAATTAATTTTTGGTTCAATACATTGATGTTAGTAGTGAGAAAAAAGGAAAACAAAGGCAGCCCACAGCCCCAGTGGCGTCACTACCACAATGAGCAAAATCTGGTCTAATTGACTTTGAATAATAATATGCGCCATTAAGTTAATATATCTCTTCTAATAAATTGCCTGGTTTTGTCAATCTGCAGGTGTATGAAATGGCTTTTTAATAAACAGACCTATAGTATAGTTTCTTAATGAGCTGCTATGAGTAGTACATCTATCGCATAATTTTAACCTTAAAACCAACTTTTATATTCAAAATTTGCAGGTACATGAGTCCTGAACATTTTGGATACTTAGATCTGCTACAAAGTTTGAGGAGTGGGGATTGCTCCTAATCATTCTGTTTAATTGTATTGTTTTCCTTTGTTTTTTTAATATCTATTTTAACTTTGGCTAATTATAGTCTTATGAAGGAAGAAAGGGTTGGGTGTTGTAAGAATCAATTTTTTATTAGTAGTTTCCTGTATCTTTTGGGTGAAACTTGGGCCAAGACATATTGTGAAAACGAAAAAAGTTCATGCCACCACAATTATTGAATGAGAGATATGGCACTCCCGTCATTTGTTTGAAAGTTTTCTACAAAGGACATTAACAATGTCTAAAGTGCTCTTTGCAAAATGGTTTTCATAGGTTATGCGTCATGGAAAAGCCACATATTAATCCACAGAGTCTCAAAAACCTACCCGAAACCACATCCACTCACCAAATTCTACACACCAGCCCCAAACTGTCAGCTAGCCACCAGCAAGCCTTCCCTTGAAAACTGTCTTCCCCACAACTCAAAAACCCAAAGCCTTTTCTTTTAGCCCCAATTTGAAACCCCTGTGATGCTGCCTCAATTGGCAAGGTAGCCAGCCAAAGGCCTTGTAGCTGAATTGGTACTTCCTCATGCACAAAGTGCTTGGGGGTCTAGGGGGGAAAGTGTTTGAGCTGCGGGGTTAGCAGCATTTTGTAATTATCTCTCTAAAAAAAAAATTGGCAAGGTAGCCATGAATTGATTGTGGTTGAGCGAGCTAAAGAACTCTACAAGGAGGCTGTCTGAGACAGTGGCGTGGTGTATGTTGTGTAGCCCCCCACTTGAAACCGTTGCAACGCCATCATTGCTGTTGGGTTGGGCACTAGGTTCACCTAACTCACTGCATTGAAAGAGAGCAAGAAAGAAAGATTTGTTGGGTTAAAAAAAAAAATAGTAGCAAATTCTTTAGCTTTGCTACGGTAGTCAACAATGTTGAATTATAGTAACAAACCGGAAAAGAAAATTGTTTTTTATTTTTTTATTTTTTTATTTTTTTGTGGGGGGAGGAAGTAGGGAGCCGAAGGAGCTAAAAAAGGGTTTTGCTCACCAACAATTTGAAAAAGGAGCTAAAAAAGGGTTTTGCTCACCAACAATTTGAAAAATGGGAGTTTGTTGGGCTCATTGTGAATGCTCTAACGAATTATTTTTCTATCATCCTATGTCCATAAGATAAAAAATTCAGGAAGACTATACAGCCTATACTGTTGATGCATTTACATGATAAATTGTAGAAGCTTGAGTGAAGCCCCACTTGTTTTTTTTTTTGTTTTGTTTTGTTTTTTTTCCTGATTATTAAATCATTTCAACATTTTCGAATAGGTTATTTATTCCCTGATTTTAAGAGAGAAACAGTACATGGATCAAGAAGCATTCACAATCACTCGCAAGGCCTAATGTAACATATATGAACTCTCGGGGCCCAAAATATTTTCCAACATCACAAATTCTATCATCAGTCACCAACATCATGAAGAAAATACCATACACAAAGTTGGATAGCTTTTGCTTACGTAAAATCAACTTATTTTTTGCAGCTTACAGGAGATTTCAATATTATCCACAATCTATCTTACTGATGCAACAGGGAAATACAATGGAGGTTGCCAATGAACTTAAATAAACTTATTTTTTTGTAGCTGACAGGAGATTTCAATAGTATCCACAATCTTTCTTACTGAAGCAATAAGGAAATACTATGGAGGATACCAATGACCTCAAGGTCGATAGGCAAGTCCGGTTCACACCTTGCATTTAAAACCCACTGGGGCCAAAGCCCACCTTATATAGCCCAAATAAAAAAGGAAATAACTATGAAAGTCATAACGCATCTGTCACACTCTCAACTCCTCAACTTCTAGGCTCAATGGTTCAAAGAAAGTTTCCACTTCACCATGATTTACTTCCTCCAAACTTCCAGGATTCCACTTTGGGTTCTGCAAAGATAATCATGAAAAAATCTGAGCATAACACATCAAAGATGTTCTAAATAATTACCGTCAACAGAAGAAACTGAAATATAACACTAAAGATCCATAGAAAATGCTCCTAAGCATGAGCATAAACTGCTTAGCCTGTTAGGGTGAATGCCCCAGACAACTAATTCGGATAGGGTTAGTTGCAGATAAGTGTTACTAGCTAAAGGTAAGTCCAAAGGGCTCTTCTATAAAAAGATTCCTATGTTATTTATTTAAATAATAAAATATTTAAAAAAAAAAAAAAAACACTTGGATGCTGCACAAAAATCATGTTTACCTAAGTATGTATTGCTATATTTTTTTTAGCAATAGTGAACAAGAAGAGCAACCACATCAGCATGTGTATAGTATTCTAAAATAGAAAAGGTACCCATTTTACACATTTTGAGCAAAAAAAACCTACATCAGTGGTTGTAAAATTGTGCATTTATGCACAATTGCTACAGTAACTGTGCATACTGTAGCTCTTTTATTTAATATTTTAGTATTTGTTTCTCTCTCCTCTCTGTACCTCTGACTCACCTCACTTTCTTTTTCTCATTTCCTTTCTCACCTCACTCTCACCGATCAACTCTCTCCACAACCCACGTCGCCGACCCAAGGTCGCCAATTTGTTGGTTGTTGGGTTTTTTTCTATTTTTTTCCCTATCGCCGATTGTTGGTTGCTGGGTTTTTTTTCTAGTTTTTTCCCCATCGTTGATATCCTTTTTTTTTTTTTTTTTTTTTTTTTTTTTTTTTTTTTTTTTTTTTTTTTNGTAATAAAGTAATGGATATTATAAAAGGAAACTTATGCTCCATGATAAATAAAGAAAAGAATTAGGTTAGGAATACTAATTTTTTTTTTTTTAATAAATGTGAAATATTACAAATTTTACAAAAAATGATCTTCTTTCATTTTATCTTTTTAAAGGTTAATATTTTATTTTCTAAATCTGACGTTGTACAAATTGCCAAGTAGTTAAAAATTTTAAATAACATGTTAGTCAGTATACCTTCTTAGAATCTTATTTATAAAATTTAATTTGAACCATTAAATAGATACAAATTATACCGTTCAAATAGAGAGCATTTGTTTTTCAAATTTTATTATATAACATTTAGAAATTGATATGTCACAAATTTAAAAAAAAAATAATTCAAATATTTATTTTTTTTCGTAGTAAGTTTAGCCAACCAATCCTATGACAACAAAAGTCAAAGAAAGGCTAAGGGAAAAAAATAAAAAAGAAGAAACTGCTAGGAGGGTGAGGGTGAGGGTGAGGGTGAGTAAGAGAAGAAACTGAAATATTATAACTTTTAGAAATCTGCATTGCTCATTGTACAAGGATAGGAAAGAAAGAGCATTCCTATAAAAGTCAATTTAACAATCAATATTCGAAGAGTGCAAATTGTGTCGGGATGTGGCGTAAAGCATGAGATTTACGCAATTATGCCTTCCAATAAAAGAGCTCCACTTTCAGCAAAAAAATAAAATAAAAGAGCTCCACAACAGCATTTTTCCTAAAACGTTAATACAACTGGCCACACTCAATGACTACTCATTTAAATCATGCCATTAACACCTCTCTCATCCATACTCCCTTCCACAGACCAACAATAACTGCCACAGCACCACTGCTCCAATTTCACCCTCATTCTGGAAAGGGCAACCCACGGACTAGACGGCGAAACTAGGGTGGCGTTTGGATTCAGATTATCCCGTTTGTGTTTTGCGTTTTCTGCTTCTTCTTTTTTTTCTTTTTTTTTTTTTTTTTTTTTTTTTTTTTTTTTTTTTTTTTTTTTTTTTTTTTTTTTCTTTTCTTTCTTGTTGTGGGGGGCTATTTTTGTTGGGTTGTTCTTTGGGTTGTGTGGGTTCCGATTGGTTGCTGGTGTCGATCTTGTTGCACAGTAGGTTTCGATTGGTTGCTAGTGTCGATCTTTTGTGGGTTCCGATTGTTCCGATGGTGGCTGTGTGGTTGTTTGGGTTGTGTTAGGTCTGTGAGAGAGATGAAACTATTAAAGAAATGAATATTTTATTGAATAAATGTGTAGAATAGATAAACTGATGTGGGTATTTTGTAAAAGTAGGTGTGTAAAATAGAAAAAGTAGGTTTTTTCTAGCAAAATAGATGTAAATTTTGCACTAATTGATGTTGTTGCTCTAAGTTCTCAAATATACAACCTATTGTAGCCATGAATGTAAAACAAAATATATTATTTTATTAAAAATATCTCATCTTTCTCCATGCCTCATCACTAGCCAAAATTGGGAATTAACCCTGTTTGCCAAACAATATAAATAGTAGGCACTGTTACAAAACTATATTTTTTTTTACTAACATCTCGAGTTTAAAAGACTCAATTTAGGGCTTATAAATTGAGTCTCAAAGACTCGGTTTCAGTGTTCTGATCACGTCTGATTTCGCCTTTTTTCCACGTGGCGCATACGTGAAAATCAAGTCTCTAAGGCTCGATTTATAACCCTTTACAAAACAAGTAAAATACTCGAACAACCCCACTATTTTTTCTTCTCATCTTTTGCTATCTCTTTATCATCATCGTTACCGTTCACTGTGTGGCCACCTCGAAATCTCCGCCGTTGGTGACTCCAATAGCGAACTTGATAATACCATTCGACACCATTTCATTGCTCACTTTCAAGACGAAAGTCGACCTAGACAACCAGCTCCTCTACGAGCTCCACAAGCGCTTCGATTACTGTCAATGGCAAGGCGTGAAATGCGCGCAAGGCCAGGTGGTCCTTCTCATTCTCCAAGGCTTCAATCTTCGAGGCGAGTTTAACTCTCTCATGTACAAACCATTCCCCCCACCCCACCCTACCTTTTCATCAGACATGACCACCATAGCTAAAGCCCTTGCATCGCCGAGCAACAAGTCTGATCAACAAGCCAAACGAGTTGTGGGTTTCGGGTTTTTATTTTTTTGATCTGGATTTTAGGTGGTTGTTGAGGGTGGATTTGGTTGGATTTGTGTTGAATTGTTGGATTAATGCTTGGATTTGTGGGTTGATAATGGCTGGTCTGTGCTTGTATTTGGTGGTGGTTGATTTGTGTTTTGTACTCCAAGCACTTGAAAATCTTTTCATTGTAAATGTATAAATCAAGTCTCTAAGACTCGATTTCTAGGTGGACATCACGTGGAAAAGCTCCAGCTTAGTTTTGATTAGAACATGAAAACCGAGTCTTTGAGACTCAATTTAAAGGCCCTAAATCGAGTCTCTTAGACTTGAGATGTTAGTATGAAATATAGTTTCAAAACAGTGCCTACTAATTATATTTTTTGGCAAACAGGGTTAATTCCCAATTTTGGCCCTCATCACTCATTCTCCCTCTTTCTCTCTCTTCAATCATGCCTCTCATTCTTCTCTCTCCCATTCACTCCTTCTTCTTATTTCTCTCCCAATTGCAGAAACTTTCCCTCCTTGTGCCGCTTAACCCATCGCTCTAACACTTTGTCTTTCTATCTTTTTTCTCTTCACCTTATTGCTCTCTCCACAAACAAAAGATTCAAGGAATTGTTGGTTGGTTTAGGTTAAGGTTTTTTTTGGGTCAAATTGAAACTCCATCGGTGGCTGAGACTCGATGGTTTTGGTGGCTGGGGCTTGAATCGATGGTTGTGGGTTACTGGTGGAGAGTCGTTTCGATGGTAGGTATTCTTGGTTGGGTTAAATCAGTGGTTGGGCATAAGTTTCGGTGGTTGTGGGTTGCTGTTAGTGGGTATTTCGGTGTTAAATATTTTTGGTTGGGTTGAATCGATTGAAGGCAAGGTTGTGGCAGTGTGTATTTGGTTGCAGGTGAGGTTATGGTGGCGGTGGGTATTTGAGATTGGTTGCAGGTTGTGGGTATTTGGTTGTGATTTGTTATGTGGGTTCGAAAATAGTTGGGTTTGGATTTGGAATTTCATTGGGTGTGATTTGGGATTTGTTGATTTGTTTTGATTTGGTGTTCCAATGGTGTTTCAAAGGTGGTAGTGGTGTTTGGTTGGATTGGTGTTTCAGACTTTCAATTGTTGCTAGTTGGTTTGGTGGTGGCTAGTGTTTTAATGTCAGTTGGTTGTTATGGAGAGAGACAGAGAAGAAAAAGACATCAATATTTTTATTTATTTATTTATTAAGTTGTATGTAAAAATAAGAATTAAGATATTGTGTGTATTGTTAGACGAGTTGGTAAAATAGATAAAGTGACTTTTTAGAGTATAAAATAGGTATTTTATTTTAGAAACCTGAATGTGAATACTCTTAGAGCATTAGCATTACAACCCCCAAATTGCTATTTTACAACCCCAAAATATAAAAAATAAATAAAACCTCTTTATCCGAGTGTGTAAACTTAAAATTTTTTACAATCCTTCAATAATGAGTTCTTATATTTACAATTCACTGTAGTTAAGTTGTAAACTTAAATCCTATTATTTTTATTCACATTCTCTCTCCTCTCTCCTCTCACCCATGTTAGCTCTCTCTTTGCCTCTTTTTCTTTCTTCCTTTTACTCAGACATAGCTTGCATTAACTCTCTCTTCCCCCTCTCTGCTTCTCTTTCTTTCTCTCTTTCACGCAAACGCCCTCTCTCAGACTTCTCTCTTTTCTCTCTCATTCCTCTCCCTCTCTTTCTTTCTCTCTTTCACACAGACACTCTCTCTTAGATGTCTCTCTTTTCTCTCTCCTCCCTCTCTTCCCTCTTATTAGATCGATGTCAGATTTAGAGATGGTGGTGAGTTTTGAGATCATGGGTTTGCCAATCGGTGGTAGTGGGTTTGTTGATTGGTAGTGGGTTTTTAGATTGATTTTGCTGATTGGTGGTGTTGGTGGGTTTTCAAATTGGTGATGGTGCGAATGAAAATTTTGGTTGTGTTGATGGTGGTGGTTGGGTGGCAGTTTCAATTTTGGTTGGTTTGATTAGTTTGATTTGGGTTTGGGTGGTGGTTATGTTGTTGATGGAGGATGATTGTTTTTGAGGCTGATGGGTTGCAAATTCCAATAGTGATGGTTGTGGTGGTGGGTTTCTGGTGCAATTTGTGGTTTTGGATATAGATTTTTCCGTGGGTTTAAACAAATGAAGAGAGAAAGAGAGAGAGATGATGGACTGATTTTTTTGTGAAGGATTGTGGTGGTTGTGGTGGTGTCGATTGTCAGGGATGGAGCTATTGTTGGACGTGGGGGAGGTAGTACCCCCCAGATATATATATATATATATTAATTTTTAGTATATTATATAATATATGATTTTTAGCAATTTGTTTAAATAAAATTGCACTTAGTCCCCTCAGCAATATTATTGATATTTTTAAAGGCTATAAAAAAATATTAGCCCAACAACAAAAATTAAACCCAAACATCACCCCTAAAACAAACACATGCACAAAAAAAAAAAAAAAAAAATCATAGCCGATTCTAACTAGAGTTTCTTGGAAATCCTTTGCTTATCCTTTTTTTTTCTATTTGATATAATCTACCACTTTCTTCTCGTAGAGTAACTCCTTCTCTTTGTCAAAAGTTTGTAGTAGTTAGCATTAAAAATTATATTTTTTTGTTGTAAGTTTTGTGGAAAGTTTTTGACATTATAACACGTATGATAATAATTTTTAGTTTTTTTTTTTTTTATTAAAACATTGAAAAAGTAAGTGAGTAAGAAACATGGTTAGTGAGATTTTAAAATAGAACACAATTTTACATATTTATTGTTGTAAGTGAATATATGATATATATATATATATATATTTCAAAGAAGTAAACATTCATATATTTTAATTTTTTATATAATTTTTGTTTAAGAATCTAATCTTAGGAGTTAGAGATGTATTTTTATCGGATTGTCATTTAGTTTTATCTCTACTCAAACCCATGGAATAAGGGTATTTTTGAACCAACCAAACGTTCATCTCAAACAGGCGAAGCAACTTAAATAGTAGTATAGATATAAATAAACTACATAATAAAATAATATAAACCTATCTATCAATTCCTCCTATCTCTCTTCTCTCTCTAATTTATGTCTCTCTTTGTCTCTCTCTTAACCACCCTCCACCAAACCCAAACCAAAACCACCACCAATAACTACAATCGGTAGGGACAGAACCAGGATTTGGAGTTAAGGGGCAGAAGTATAAACAAACAAAAAATTGAAACTCAAAATAAACATTCATTTAATAAACCATCAACAAGAAAAATACACAAAATTATTGTTTTAAAATATTACAATGCAATTATTTATGAAAATGGAACTTGCCTTTTTTTAAATCTTCAACAAGCACTATGCACATAAGCACTCAACAACTAACCAATAAATTTCAAAATTGCAAATAATCTCTTTAATTTTTTAAAAGACACCAATTGACAAAAACACTAACAGACAAAACTACAATAAAATGCACAAGACATCACATAGGCATGGGTGTTGTGTTACACAGTTGTTAGTCACAAGAGACAAGACACACTATATTATTCATAAAAAAAATAATAATAATAACCTTTAGGCTTTATTAAAGAGAGAAAGAGGAAGATGGAGTTAGGAGTCTACCTCTCTCTTTGACTCTTTCTCTCTAGTCTCTTCTATTTTCGGATGTGGAGTCTCTCATCTCTACCTCTCTTTCAATTTTTTCACAACACTGTCAACACATATGATTAAATCTAAGTTAATCAACCAAGCTTAGAGACTCGGATATGAAAGGGATAAAATATTCTCATCCAAAAATAAAAAATAAAAGAGATTAGATATAATTACCAGGTTTGGGTGGTGCTGCGCGGGACTAGTGGTGGTGTCAGGCGTGGTGCACTGGTGCTAATCTGCTTCTGCTTCTACTACACTACTGTCCTACTGCAGTGCCGCTACCCAACTCCTCAGTTTGAGGTCTTCTTCCATAAGTTAGGTTTTCTTTTTTTTTTTTCTTCTTTTCTTTTCTTTTTTGAGCGGTTTAGAAATCCCCTTCTTTTCCCCTTTTTTTACATGTGTGTCTTGCCATAAGTTGGGTGTTCTCCTACTCCTAGGCTAGTTAGATCTCTAGTTAGAATCGGCTATGATTNTTTTTTTTTTTTTTTTTTTTTTTGGGTTGGGTTTGCTTCTTCTTTCTATTTTACAATATTAATGTAATAAAAATTTATCTTCAAAGTCTTTTCATGCTTTCTTTTCAGTGGAATTTTTCATCCTTTTTTAGCACATTTTTGCAATTTACTTTGTACATGTGTGATTACTTTACATGTTGAAAATTATTAATTTTTGAAAAAAAAAGAAGAGGAGCATTTGAGCATGCACGTGAGTGCATGACAAAAGGCTAGTGCTATTTTAATATGTTGTATGTAAAGATAAAAACTAGAATATTGGGTGTATTGTAAAGTCATATGGTATGATAGGTAAATTATGTTGTTAAATGGTAAAATAGGAACTTTTATATAAACCCGGATGCTACTACTCTTAGATCCTTTTACTTAAAAAAAAAAAGTTTCTTTAAGTGAAATTTTATGTCCACAATATTTTTACAACACTTTCATAACAAATCTTAGATGATAGGTTGTTAGTAGCTGTTACTAGTAAGTAAAAAAAGTTAAGTGTTCGGTTAATGTATGTCGTTAGGGCACATATTAATTATCTATTTTATGAAACATTTTATGGGGAATTGAAAAAGCTATCAAAAAAGTTGGCAACTTTTTTATTTTTCTATAAAAAGTTTCTTAAAATAGTTTACTAATGTATGCCTTAAGGGTACACATTAATAAAACCCAAAAAATAATATCAGTAATGAATTTAAATTATAATCAGTAACAATTTATTATTATGAAAATATTGTACAAGTGTTGAGGTTCTTTTTAATTAAACACCCATCCCTTCCCCCTCGGTTTCCCTCCATCCAAATACTACCATGATTCTCTTTCTAAAATATGCATATGGCTATGAGATCTACAAGCCTACAAGCCATTGTCAAATATAAAAATAAATAATAAATAAAAGGCAACATTTTGAGTTTGAACCGAATAGAAAAAACTAAGGGAAATTTTCACAAACTTAAGGTTTGTGATAATACCAAATAGGTTCAAAACATTCTAAATGAAAGATTACAGAGAATAACGAAGAACAGAGTAGAACAAAGAGAGAGAAGAGAGGGAGAAAGAAAGAATGAATTATTGAACTGAAACAATTGTATTGATATAAAATGAATTACACCCAAATACAGAGACTTGTACACTATATATATACACAGTATTATGGAGGGAAAGTTAGTTACAGACTAACTTAAATATAACTACCTCTCACACGTGCATATGTGCCAGACTCAAGATATCAATATACTAAAGACTAAACGGCACCGTTCTATTTAGTCTTGCACTTGTGCCTTCTTTATGTCTGGAACTACACTTGCTTCATCTTCAATTTCCTCAAGCTTACAAGTACTGTTAGCACTGCTTTCATCCCCCCTCAAACGAAATGGGAATTTCCACATGAGTTTGGAAGTTAACCAGTGAAAACGGGAAGAAGGCAACCCTTTGGTAAAAATGTCAATAAGCTGATCATTGGAAGAAATAAATTTGACCATGAGATCCTTCCTGAGAACTTTCTCACGCACAAAATGGTAGTCTACTTCAATGTGCTTTGTTCGAGCATGGAATACTGGGTTAGAAGCAATTGCCAAGGCACTAACATTATCACACCACATTAAAGGAGGAGTAGAGAGAAATATTCCCAAATCTTTGAGAATCATACATATCCAATATAATTTAGCTGCAGTAGAGGCCAATGCTCTATATTCAGCTTTAGTGGATGATCTGGAAATTGTGGACTGCTTCTTAGCAGACCATGTAATGGGGCAATTGCCAAAGAACACAACAATGCCAGAGATAGACCTGCGATCTACTGGGTTTCTAGCCCAGTCTGCATCACAATAGGAAGACAAGGAAGGAAAACCAGGGGTAAAAGCAATGCCAAGATGAAGAGTGCCTCTAATGTATCTCAGAATACGTTTGGCAGCTTGTAGGTGGTTCTAAGTGGGAGAACACATGTATTGGCAGGCTTGTTGGACAGCAAATGACAAATCAGGTCTAGTAAATGTGAGATATTGAAGGGCACCAACAAGACTTCGATAAGAAAAGGGGTCAGACAAGGGAGAACTATCATTGGGAAGCAAGTGTTGATTGGGAGAACAAGGAGTCTTGCAAGGCTTGCAATCTGTCATGGCAAACTTGGTTAGCAAATCAGTAGCATATTTGGTCTGATGCACAAACAAACCTGAAGTAGTGTACTCAATCTGCAATCCAAGAAAATAATGAAGCAGCCTAAAGTTGTGAAAAGAGGTTTTAAGCTCACCATGACCAACATGAGTGACTGGAAGCTCCTGACCATTGCCTACTGAAACTGTTTCAGTTCCTGCAACAGGTTGTTGATGAAGACTCAACTGTGACAGATTAGGAGTGACATGATCTGAGCAGCCTGTATCAGTAAGCCAGCCATTGCAGTTCTGGACTTGAGATGAGTTAGCCACCATTGAAGCTAACTTAGCTGGAGCATGCTTACCTTGATATGCAAAGTCCATTCTGTGGTAACAATCAAGGGCTGTGTGACCACCCTTTCCACAGATTTGGCAAAATGGTCTGTTTGACTGAGGTTGGCCAGAGGGATTTTGTAATTTAGAATGTTGCCCTGAGGTAGGATGATAGCTAGTATTACCAAAACCTCCATTGTTATTGTTGTTAAATCTATTGTGATGACCAAAACTACCAAAACCTCCATAATTGTTGTTAAATCCATTGTGATTACCTCTGCCACCTCTTCCTCTCTGATTTAATATCTACCCCCTCTGCCTCTCTGATTAGAAAAACCTTGATGTGGAGACTGAAAATTGGCATTCATAGCCATTAAAGGAGGAACTAGACCATTAGATCTCTTCCTAATTACTCTCTCCTCAGCATTAAGTAAAGTATTTAACTCCTGAACAGACAATACATCACTGCGAGTTCTGATTGCAGAACTGAAAGAATCATGTTCTGAAGATAAACCATCAAGAGCTATGTGAAGAAGCTCTTCATCATCCAAGATCACAGAAACAGCAGTCAATCTATCACGAATCTGTTTGATCCTTTGGAAATATCCATCAATTGAATCATTTCCTTTCTTGATTGCATTCAGTTCATTGTGAAGACTCATAACATGAGATCTTGACACAGAGGCAAATCGTTTTTCTAACACCTTCCATACTCCCTTGGCAGATCTTTGCCTAACAGTGAGAGCAAGAATTGCAGGTGATAAAGTAGAATTGATAAAAGTGAACATTGCTTGTTCACGATTCTTCCAAGAAATGAAATTAGGGCTAATCTCAGTAGTGAGATTGCCAGAAGAATCCTTCAAAAAACGTTCTGGAACAGTGATTGAATCATCAAGAATATCAATCATAGAGTAAGTTTCAAGAATTACCTCGATTTGATGCTTCCAAACAGTGTAATTGTTATAATCGAGCTTGACAATCATCATCGAAGACATGTTTGATAGCAGAAGCAACGAAGTATTGACAAGTAAAGCTGTATTAGTCACAGCAGGGGTTGAACCAGAGGTTGAAGATGAAGTTGCAGATGTGGAAGCCATGGATAGAGATCAGTGCTCTGATACCATGAAAGATTACAGAGAATAACGAAGAACAGAGTAGAACAAAGAGAGAGAAGAGAGAGAGAAAGAATGAATGAATTATTGAACTGAAACAATTGTATTGATATAAAATGAATTACACCCAAATACAGAGACTTGTACACTATATATATACACAATATTATGGAGGGAAAGTTAGTTACAGACTGACTTAAATATAACTGCCTCTCAAACGTGCATATGTGTCAGACTCAAGATATCAATATACTAAAAATTAAACGACACCGTTCTATTTAGTCTTGCACTTGTGCCTTCTTTATGTTTGGAACTACACTTGCTTCATCTTCAATTTCCTCAAGCTTACAAGTACTCTTAGCACTGCTTTCACTAAAACCCACCAATTTGGTCCTCAAAAGACAACTTTGTCCCTAAATTTTTTCTCTTCTTTCCCTTTCTCTCTTCAATTTCCGTTCTTCCCCTTCCCCCTCTCTTAAACTCTCTTCTTCTCTCTCAGATCTCTCTCTCTAAACCCAAATTAGAAAATACCCATTTCAGAAACCAATCTTCTTCGTCTTTTTCTTTCTCGCTGAAGATCACGATTGACTACCTGGTGGCGTCGGAGAGGTGGTGGCAAGCTTAGCGAGGTTGGAACCATTCTTCTTTGTCTTCTTCTTGCTCACCAGAGATCACGATCAATTGGCTGGTGGTGTTGGAGAGAGATGGTGGCAAGCTCAGCGATGTTGGGTCAAGGAAATCGTGCCATGGCTGGAGCGTTTTGGTTAGGGATTCGGTAGTGGTTGACATTCTTGAGGACAAAATTGTAAATTTACAAAATGATGGTTTTGGTTTTGCTAGCTTTCTTTTTGGATACTTCTATAGGTTATTTCAAGACTCAAGTTTCAAGGCTTGATCTTTGGGAGATGAAGAAGTTAATTTCTTCCGAGGTTCCTTCCGATTGTTGACCACCTTCATATAGTCAAATTTCTTTGCTTCCTCTATCCTATTTGGTTTGTTAGTACTGATTAGATGAAACTGCAATTTATATCCTTTGTAAAAGTTTTGGTTTTCATTAAAGTTTGTTAGGTTGTGCATTTTGCTGGTTAGAGAGAGAGAGATCTGAGAGAGAACTTAGAAAAGAGAGTTTGAGAGAGCGGGAGAGGAACAGAGACAAAAGAGAGAAAGAGCAAGAAGAGAATAAAAGTTAGGGACAAAGTTGTCTTTTGAGGACTAAATTTGTAGAATTTTTTTTTTTTTTCCGTTTAACTTTAAATTTATTAGAATATCATTAGTGGGCACGTTGGCAAAACAAAGTTGGAAAATAGCATCTTAAGTTTTAAAAACTCAAGTTAGGGTGGAACTTAAGTCTTAACTCCTCGAGTTCTAGAGCTGGGAAACTAGGGATGGCAATGGGGCGAGGCGGGGTTGAAGGATGGGGTCTTCGTCCTCACCCCGCAAGGTTTTATCTTGCCCCATCCCTGCCCCACCCTGCATGATGGGGAAAAATTTCTCACCCCATCCCCACCCCTTAGGGCCCCACGAAGCCCCGCCCCACCCCCAATAAAACTCTATTTTTTGTTAATTTGCCTTACAACTAGAATTCGAAGGTTTGTGGTGAAAGTTCTTCGGGGCTTTAGAGGCTTGATCCGTAGAGCTTCACTGATTTGTGATTTGTTGATGTTTCGGATACTTTAGGCTTGATTCCCGCAGACTTTTGGATCTAAGCGGATGATTTGGATGATTTTCCTTCGAATGTTCTTCGTATTCGAAGTTGAAGTTCTTGAAGTTCTTGGAGGCTTTAGAGCTTGGTTCCGGCAGAGCTTCTGGACTTCTGAGTGCTTCCAATGGCCTGGTCCCCTCCAAATCTCTAGATCTCTTCAAATCTGATCCTCTCCAAATGCCTTAGGAAGGCTTCTATTTATAGGAGTTTAGGGGTAGGTAAGTGACACGTGGCGGAGCTTGATTGGTGACACGTGGCAGTGCTTGATTGGTCCGCTTATGTCATCGCTTACACGTGCGACTGATTGTGTCATCGCTTACACGTGCGAGACTGCTTATGTCATTGCTTACACGTGCGATGATGTGTGATTGGTCTTTGCATGACACTTGGCAAATTTCTGTTGGTTTCTGAATAGTGATAGCAAAACCTAGCAGCAATACGCGGCGCTTTGTAATTGGCCGTATTTTGTGGACTTAATAGTGTGATGTGTCAGCTTGTGATAGGTCGGGAATTTTCCCTGTCTACAGTTGGAACCATTCTTCTTCGTCTTCTTCTTGCTCACTAGAGATCACGATCAACTGGCTGGTGGTGTTGGAGAGAGATGGCGGCAAGCTCAGCGAGGTTGGGTCAAGGAAATCATGCCATGGCTGGAGTGTGGTGGTTAGGGATTCGGTAGTGGTTGACATTCTTGAGGACAAAACTGTAAATTTACAAAATGATGTTTTTGGTTTTGCTAGCTTGCTTTTTGGATACTTCTATAGGTTATTTCAAGACTCAAGACTCAAGTTTCAAGGCTTGATCTTTGGGAGATGAAGAAGTTAATTTCTTCCGAGATTTCTTCCAATTGTTGACCACCTTCGTATAGTCAAATTTCTTTGCTTCCTCTATCCTATTTGGTTTGTTAGTACTGATTAGATGAAACTGCAATTTATATCCTTTGTAAAAGTTTTGATTTCCTTTAAAGTTTGTTAGGTTGTGCATTTTGCTGGTTAGAGAGAGAGATCTGAGAGAGAACTCAGAAAAGAGAGTTTAAGAGAGCGGGAGAGGAACAAAGACAAAAGAGAGAAAGAGCAAGAAGAGAATAAAAGTTAGGGACAAAGTTGTTTTTTGAGGACTAAATTTGTAGAAATTTTTTTTTTTTTCCATTTAACTTTAAATTTCTTAGAATATCATTAGTGGGCACGTTGGCAAAACAAAGTTAGAAAATAGCATCTCAAGTTTTAAAAATCAAGTTTAGGGTGGAACTTAAGTCTTAACTCCTCGAGTTCCGGCGCTGGGAAACTAGGGATGGCAATGGGGCGAGGCGGGGTCGAAGGATGGGGTCTTCATCCTCACCCTGCAAGGTTTTATCTTATCCCATCCCTGCGCTACCCCGCATGATGGGGAAAACTTTCTCACTCCATCCCCACCCCTTAGGGCCCCACGAAGCCCGCCCCACCCCCATAAAACTCTATTTTTTGTTAATTTGCCTTACAGCTAGTACAATTTTTTTAAATCAAAACCTATTTCATTAATAAAAATATACTTGAAATTACAATTAAATTTATCCCACCAAATCAAATCAATTTTTAGGAAAAAAAAATTTGAATAATATATCCAAGTGTTTAACAAGACAATCACAAGAAAAAAAAAATCATAGTATATAACACAACAAAATAAAGGCGAGAATCACATTAGGTAGAATAAAATAAGCTAATATTGATATATTTGTTTAAATAATAGGGTTTTAAGGTATGAAAAGTTTACAATTATAACCCCTTAGTAACATGGGGTGGGGTGGGGTAGGGTGGAGTGGGGATGGGGAGGGGCAGGGCGAGGCGGGGTTGGTCTAAAAAGTCTAAACCCATCACCGCCCCACCCCGTGGTGCGGGGCTAAAATCTTGCCCCATCCCCGCCCCACCACCTTTGCGAGGCGGGGAAAACTTATGTGGGGCGAAGCGGGGAGGGGCAGGTTAAGCGGGACAGGGCAAAATTGCCATCCCTATGGAAAACACCTGACGTGGACGATTTTCCACATGGAACCACATAGAACTAGAGTTTTAGACACTCGAGTTCTGTTTCTTCATTTTCTCTTTTCTTCCTTTGTTCTCCCCGTTCTTCCTTTTCTCCTTGTACTTCACCCATGGATTCATCGCGCCGAAGCAAAAACCCAAACCCAAAAATCACGATCTCAGCACTTGAGCAACTCTCTAAGCTTGGGTTTATTGATCTCGGCACCGGAGTGGTCTTGGGTTTGATGTTTTGTTTGGTATTGTTGCTTGGTTTTGTTGTTTTCTGGGGTTGTTGTCTTCGGAAGTGGGTTTGGCGTTTTGAGAGTTAGAGAAATTGTTGGCCATGGTGGTCCAAAGAGAACAAGGCAAAGGGGAAAGCAGAGAAGGAAAAAATGAAACTCAAGTGTCATGGAACTTGAGTTTTACTCGAGTGCCTAAAACTTGAATTCCACGTAGATTTTAAACTCCATCTCATTTGTGCCAGCACATTGAACTCGAGTCTTTTAGACTCAAGTTCACTGTAGAAAGTAGAAACTCGAGCTTAAAAGACTCGAGATGCTATTTTAGTGAATCATTTCTAACATATACTAACTAATGATATTTTCTCCCAAATGCGTGCTAGTTGGAAAATTACCTCTAAATTTGTAAGCTTTAGAATACTTTGGACCTCTGTGGTATTATCACAAATAAGTTTTTTGAAATTTACCCAAAAAAACCTAATAAAACGGCGTCATTCGAAAGCCTAAACTCGATTGCCAGTGAAGTCGTTAGTCGTTAGTCGTTACATACATCCTCCTTCCCTTGCGTGAAATGGCGTGCAGCACTTACAATTATCTTCACCTCTCTCACAAAATCCCTTCCCTCTTCATCTCCAAACCTTCTCATGCTTTTCCCATTACATTTACCACACCGCTTCCTTCTCTATCTCATACTCCAATCAAATTTAATAAATTAGTAAAATTCAGTACCCATTCAGCTTCAGTTTCAGCCACCAATACATTCACCTGGGACGACGTCGTTCGGATTTCTCAACCGGATAGCGTTCCGCATGATTCTTCGGACCTCTCAGGCTTCTTCCAGAAAGTCAAATTCTGCAATCGCGGATCGGTAATATTCTTTTGTATGTGCATTTTAGCCTCAGTATTAGTAATATTTAAGCTTAATGTTTGGTTGCTGCGATATTCTAATAAAAAAAAGAAAGAACGGGAAACAGTTTTCAGTCTGAATTGCCAAACGCCCACACAAAATGTCTGAATTTGTTGCAGGAAAAGCAATCTGAGTTTCTTCCATTTGTCATTGAAGACCAAATTGCTGGTTATATTCATAATGGGTAAGGCAGGCTCAAAAAAGAAGTTTCTATTTTCATTGATTTGTTTTGATTAAATTCATGAAAATGTTTGACAAGCTATATGTTTAAATGTTGGTTAGATGTTTAAATTCATCATTTCCTAACATTTGGGATAACGGATATTTTATGTTGGTATTAGAACAATTGGTCCTGAGTTAAAAGTTAAAACAGTATCTCTACTCTTCCTCCAATTTAAAAGGTTAAAAATCCCATTCGTTGGGCGCGCTTATCATGGGAGAGTTTGAGACTTTGGGTTCACCTGTGTGGGCGAGTGTTAGAATAATGGTTTAAGTTTAATGATTAAATTCACATTTTCTTAACACCTTATGTTTTTGGGACAAGTGGAGTTTAAGTTTATATATGTAGAATTGGTTTAGTTCTAATATATATATATAAAAGGAATGCGCAACCTCACCCACCACAATCTTTTACCAGGTAATCCAGGAGAACTCCTAGTGAGGATCAAACCAAGGATGTTTGGGTCTACAGCTCAACCCAAGCTTCCAACCACTAGGCTTCACCCTGATGGGTTGGTTTAGTTCTAATATAATTTGGACAAAAAATGAAACCATTTCTAATTGAAATGGTATTTTATTTCTATATATATTTAGTTGTTTAGACTTTAGGCTTATTTGACTAAACTGAAAAAAAATAAAAAGAGATTAGTTGGCTAACTTGGCCAGGTTCTATGACTTGCCAAACAACCCCTATGAATTGAATTGCTCAGTCCTTTTTTTTTTTGGTTTTTTTGGGGGGTGGGGGGGGGGGGGGGGGGGGGGGGGGACCTTACACCCGGTGCTGAGGACACCCGATGATAGGACTAATGCAGTTGGAGATGTGGTCAAATGTTTGGGGGAAGAACTAATTCCAGGTATACGGAACGAGGTACTGGTTGTAATTTAGTGGTGCATTGATTCCCTCCTTTTTATTTTTTTTATTTTTTATGTGTCCTAGTGGAATGTAAATGTTTTTGTGTGTATGTGTGTACATGTGATTGAAATTCTTTGGGTCCAAGTTGTAGTAAGATCTTTGTTCACTAGGCTAACTATGTATTCCACTAATTTCAATCAGCTGTACCCTGTGACATCATCCTTTGGTGCACCAATCTTTTTTTCACTGGAACGTGCTGCAGCTCCTTACTTTGGAATAAAGGTGTGTTTTATGGAATTGTGAAATCTCTTTTCTTTTGGATATAATGTTGTATTGAGACATAGTTGACACTAGTATCAGTAGTCCTAATTTTTTTTAATTGCCTTTCAAATCTTTTTAGGCACTTATAATTTGATTTGGTTCGAAACTTTTTTATTTAATTTTTGTCCCTCTAAAAAGAAAAAAAAAAAAAAGAGGTTGTTTTCTTTAGTTTTTATGCATTTAATTGAGTAGCAAACTCAATAGTGAATACTTGGTATCTTTTTGATGCTCTACTTGTAGTTTCCAGAAATAACTATTCCTTAGTTATTTATTATTATTTTTTTCTTTGAGGACTAAAATGCCTTAGACTGGCCTCAAAAAAGGTGTTTCTGTCATAATTCCTACTTATTAACGAAAATAAAAAATGGTGAATGCTTATTGTTCACCTTTTGCTTCTGAATTGATTTCCCCATGCACCTCAGCCGAACTTGACCATATGTTGTTTTTTTTTCCTCTTCATTATCTGCTAACATGTAAATACTCCTCACCAGAAAATTTGTAGAAAAAAAAAAAAAAATGTCCTCAAGGAATTATCAATGAGCTCTACATTTACTACTAATTAGTTGAATATTTAATTGAATACATTTTCCTGTGAAGCCAGGTAATTTATTGTGATTTTGCTTCACGTGGGTTTTTTAGTAAAGTAAACATGCTACTGAATCAATCTTGTCAAAGAAGTCTGATGATAGTTTCAGCCAAGGGATTTTCAAAGATAAGTGACTATGAATTGAGTTTTTTGAAATAAAATTAGAGTGTGAGATTTATCTTATACATCTGGGTTTCTGCTAATCAAGCCAATCATCTTTAGGCCAAATGGCTTCTCTTTCCTCCATAAACACTGGGCTGGTTGTGAGGACATAGTTTCAATTCCATGTGAGTGCCGTGAGTTGTATTTACCTATAAACATAAAATGTGTTTCTGCCAACTAAAAAATGCACATACTTTTGAAGACAGTGAGCTCTTAGTGGTAAAGTTAAAATTCTTATTTACATGGAGCTTATATGATGAGTGAGACCAAATTCAAGCTCAAGTGCATCGACAGCTTTCATATATTTTATAGACCATCCGAATTTTAGGTGTTACTTATTTTTCTTTTCTCCTTTGTTTTTTCTTGTTGGCTTATCCTTGTATGTTTCCCATGCACTAGGGTTGCGCCCGTTTTTGTGCTTTTTAGTCATTCATTTACTCGTATATAAAAAAGGAGCAATTCACTGCATGCTAAGTAGGTACGACATATGTGCTTTTTGACTTCTTGATTGCCTTTTGATTTATTATTAACTGTGGGAATATTGTCAGTTTTGGTACATTGGTCCATCTGGCTTTAAACTTCTTCCTTTATTTATTTTTTGGCACTATAATCTTTGGTAAGCCTTTGGACGTGACTATTACCATCTTATTTCGTCCCTGGATGTGTGCACCACTGATTGATGGCTGAATGATAGTCAATCTTTGAACATGCCAAGCAATACATCCTTTTTCTTTTCTTTTTGATTGATGAACCTGACTCTACGATTATGTTACTGATGGATATAAGTTACGCATTCTTTTCTCATATGCATTCCTGTATACAGGTTTATGGGGTCCAAATGAATGGCTATGTTGAGAAGGATGGGCAGAAACTTTTATGGATAGGGAAGAGAAGTCAAATGAAATCCACTTATCCAGGGATGCTTGATCAGCTAGCTGCAGGAGGACTGGTTTGTAATGATTGAATTATAGTTTAAAAACCTGAGGCAAGTGGAAATCTGGGGATTTCTTCCTTGCTACAAATTTTTGAAAGTAATTACTTTGTTTTGTAGAAGCAATTTAATAGGCTCAGTAATTTATGCACATTGAACAAGAATAACAAACCATAAAGCTCGTGTGAATAAGCGATTCTACAGTATACTTTCTGGTTCATATTACGTTCATTACAATTCTGTGCTCTCATATTTCCATGTTGGCAATGGCAGCCTTATGGGATTGCTTGTGGTGAGAATCTTGTGAAGGAATGTGAAGAGGAAGCTGGAATACCCAAATCCATTTCTAAAGAGTAAGTTTTCATTTGCCATTTCACTATCATATCATGTTACCTTGCCGTGGCAGATGCCTTTGATTGAGAATGGACTCTCTCTCTCTCACTAATGAGATTATAAACAGGGCTATACCAGTTGGCACTGTTTCCTATATGGACATTGATGGTTACAGATATAAGAGAGACGTTCTATTTTGTTATGATTTGAAGCTGCCTGCAAGCTTTAGACCTGAGAATCAAGGTAGGCCAATTCAAGCTCTGCTTCTTCAATTGCTCTTATCAGTTCCTAAGGACAACTCTTGTCATTTGATCTCAGTAATGACTATTTGTTTTATTTGATTTACTGTGTTTTCCTATAGAGGATTTTATTCATTTGTAAATGTCTTGTTGAGTGACAGATGGAGAGGTGGATAGCTTCAAGTTGATTCCTGTGACACATGTAGCAAACGTCATACAGAGGACACAGTTTTTCAAGCCAAATTGCTCTCTTGTCATCATTGATTTCTTGTTTCGACACGGGTATTTCTCTATAGTTTCTTAATGAACTGCTATGAGTAGTACATATATAGCATAATTTTAACCTTAAAATTCCAACTTTTATATTCAAAATTTGCAGGTACATGAGTCCTGAACATTTTGGATACTTAGATCTACTACAAAGTTTGAGGAGTGGGGATTGCTCCTAATCATACTGTTTAATTGTATTGTTCTCCTTCTTCTTCTTCTTTTTTTCTTCTTTTTTTTCTTAATTTAAACTTTGGGCCTTTGGCTAAGTATAGCCTTTTGAAGGAAGAAAGGCTCGAGTCTTGTAAGAATCAATCTTTTATTAGTAGCTTATTGTATCTTTTGGGTGAAACTTAAAAGCCAAGACATTTTGTAAAAACGAAAAAAGTTCATGCCACCACAATTACTGAATGAGAGATATGGCACTATAGTCGTTTGTTGGAAAGGTTTCTACAGAGGGTATTAACAATGTCTAAAGTGCTCTTTGCAAGAGGGTTTTCATAGGTTATGCGTCATGAAAACGCCACATATCAAACTAGAGTCTCAAAAACCTACCCAAAACCACCTCCACTTGCCAAATTCTACACACCAGCCCCAAACCAAAATCCAAAATCCACATAGCCCCAAACTGTAGCTAGCCACCAGCAAGCCTTCTCTGGAAAACTGTCTTCCCCACGACTCAAAAACCCAAAGCCTTTTCTTTTAGCCCCGAATTGAAACCCCTGTCATGCTGCCGCAATTGGCAAGGCAGCCATAAACTGATCACGGTTGAGCGAGCTATTGAAATCTACAAGGAGGCTGTCTGAGACAGTGCGTAGGGTATGTTGTGTAGAAACACAAACCACACCCCCCCCAAAAAAAAAACCAAAGTTTAAACCACTGATGTGCTCTCATATTTCCATGTTGGCAATGGCAGCCTTATGGGATTGCTTGTGGTGAGAATCTTGTGAAGGAATGTGAAGAGGAAGCTGGAATACCCAAATCCATTTCTAAAGAGTAAGTTTTCATTTGCCATTTCACTATCATATCATGTTACCTTGCCGTGGCAGATGCCTTTGATTGAGAATGGACTCTCTCTCTCTCACTAATGAGATTATAAACAGGGCTATACCAGTTGGCACTGTTTCCTATATGGACATTGATGGTTACAGATATAAGAGAGACGTTCTATTTTGTTATGATTTGAAGCTGCCTGCAAGCTTTAGACCTGAGAATCAAGGTAGGCCAATTCAAGCTCTGCTTCTTCAATTGCTCTTATCAGTTCCTAAGGACAGCTCTTGTCGTTTGATCTCAGTAATGACTATTTGTTTTATTTGATTTACTGTGTTTTCCTATAGAGGATTTTATTCATTTGTAAATGTCTTGTTGAGTGACAGATGGAGAGGTGGATAGCTTCAAGTTGATTCCTGTGACACATGTAGCAAACGTCATACAGAGGACACAGTTTTTCAAGCCAAATTGCTCTCTTGTCATCATTGATTTCTTGTTTCGACACGGGTATTTCTCTATAGTTTCTTAATGAACTGCTATGAGTAGTACATCTATAGCATAATTTTAACCTTAAAATTCCAACTTTTATATTCAAAATTTGCAGGTACATGAGTCCTGAACATTTTGGATACTTAGATCTACTACAAAGTTTGAGGAGTGGGGATTGCTCCTAATCATACTGTTTAATTGTATTGTTCTCCTTCTTCTTCTTCTTTTTTCTTCTTTTTTTTCTTAATTTAAACTTTGGGCCTTTGGCTAAGTATAGCCTTTTGAAGGAAGAAAGGCTCGAGTCTTGTAAGAATCAATTTTTTATTAGTAGCTTATTGTATCTTTTGGGTGAAACTTAAAAGCCAAGACATTTTGTAAAAACGAAAAAAGTTCATGCCACCACAATTACTGAATGAGAGATATGGCACTATAGTCGTTTGTTGGAAAGGTTTCTACAGTGGGTATTAACAATGTCTAAAGTGCTCTTTGCAAGAGGGTTTTCTTAGGTTATGCGTCATGAAAACGCCACATATCAAACTAGAGTCTCAAAAACCTACCCAAAACCACCTCCACTTGCCAAATTCTACACACCAGCCCCAAACCAAAATCCAAAATCCACATAGCCCCAAACTGTAGCTAGCCACCAGCAAGCCTTCTCTGGAAAACTGTCTTCCCCACGACTCAAAAACCCAAAGCCTTTTCTTTTAGCCCCGAATTGAAACCCCTGTGATGCTGCCGCAATTGGCAAGGCAGCCATAAACTGATCATGGTTGAGCGAGCTATTGAAATCTACAAGGAGGCTGTCTGAGACAGTGCGTAGGGTATGTTGTGTAGAAACACAAACCACACCCCCCCCCCACAAAAAACAAAGTTTAAACCACTGCAACGGCATTATTGCTGTTGGGTTAAATTTTTTTAAAAATGGGTTTCCAACAATTTGAAAAATAAAATAAAATAAAAATGTTTTGGGATGGATTTTCAACAATTTGAAAAATGGGAGTTTGTTGAGCTCATTATGAATGCTCTGACAAATGATTTTTCTGTTATCCTATATGGCCATAAAATAAGAAATTCAGGACTATACAGCCTATACTGCCGATGCATATACATTATAAATCGTACAAGCTTGAGTGTAGAACCACTTAAAAAAAAAATTATTAATTCTGATTATGACATATTGACATCCGCACAAAATCATTTCAACATTTTCAAATAGGTTATTTGTACCCTGATCTTCAGAGGAAAACAGTACATTGATCAAGAAACATGCACAGTCACTTGCAAGGCCTAATGTAACATATATGAACTCTTGGGGCCCAAAATATTTTCCAACATCACAAATTCTATCATCAGTCACCAACATCACGAAGAATACCATACACAAAGTTGGACAGCTTTTGCATACGTAAAATCAACTTATTTTTTGCAGCTGACAGGAGATTTCAATATTGTCCACAATCTATCTTACTGATGCAACAAGGAAATACAATGGAGGTTGCCAATGACCTTAATTCAACTTCTTTTTTGCAGCTTACAGGAGATTTCAATATTGTTCACAATCTATCTTACTGAAGCGATAAAGAAATACTATGAAGGTTGCCAATGACCTCAAGGTGGTGGATTCCATTCAAAACCCACTGGGGGGCAATGCCCACCTTATGTAGTCCAAATAAAAAAGGAAATAACTACGAAAGTCATAACGCATCAGTCACACTCTCAACTCCTCAACTTCTGGGCTCAATGGTTCAAAGAGAGTTTCCACTTCACTGTGATTTACTTCCTCCAAACTTCCAGGATTCCACTTTGGGTTCTGCAAAGGCATAATCATGGAAAAATCTGAGCATAATACATCTAAGATGTTCTAAATGATTACATAAATGAGTACCCTTTTAAGGGCTCGAAGACAAAAAGGACTAATGCATTTATTAATGTTGCTAATAGAAAATCAGCACCATCAACAGAAGAAAATGCTCCTAGGCATGAGCATAAATTGCTTAGCCAGTCAGGGGTGAATGCCCCGGGATTAGCCAGCAACTGGTTCTAATGGGTGGGGTTAGTTGCCGGTAGGTTTTACTGGCTAAAGGTGAGTCCAAAGGGCTCTTCCATAGAAAGATTCCCTATGTTATTTATATAAATGAATAAATAAAAACTTGGATGCTAAAAAGATGGTTTGAATGTATGAAACTAATATTTTCACATATTTCTACGGTACAGAGGAAGGGACTTCAGAGACTAAAGATTGAACCTGATCCTTGTCCACCAAAACTGCCCGAACACCTTCAGCAAAATCATTTCGTAGAGAAGACCTTATGGCAATGCGATATTCGGTTTTCATCACACCGCTTAGCTGGACGCAACCAAATGCAGGAGTACTCATGTTATTTTACAAATTTTCCTGCAATACTAAATCCCCATCCCTCCCCCCCCCCCCCAAAAAAAAAAAAAAAAAAAAGGAACTCAAAACTCACTGTTGACAATTCATTGCCAGTTTTTCCATGTGCAGAGGCAACTCTAGAGAAATAATTTTGTGTTAAGCAAAGCGAAAAAGGAGCACCTTTTCCAAGACCTTGAAGGGCTTCATTAGCCCACTCTACCACTGCATAAAGAGAGAATGGAAATCAGCCAGCATCAAATGACAAACTTGAGGAAGCCAAAATTTTGAAACCCAATTGAAATCCAGATGAATCGGTCTTTGGGAGCACCAAGAAAATGCATACACATTTCATTCAGACAACAATAAAAAAACCAATTGGTACTTAAACATACCAGCTGCTTCACCACTCAGCTGATTCTTTTTCAGTTCCTCAATTGTCTCTTTAACTGATTTATTTGCACTGAAGGATGAAACTATATGAGGTAAGAGCAATTTTAATTGGGACTCAGACTCAGGGTTACCACTGAATCTTGCCAAAAGTGCTTTGATGTCTTGATGTGGATCATCTGAACTGAAATAACAATTGGACAAGATTTTTCAGCAAGAAATCATGTACATATTGCTAAAAGAACATCTTCTGTGCAGAACAACATTTTCATATACTTGAAGTCAACAATATGAGAGGAAATTATATCCTGAACAACAAGGTATATGCACTACAGACTTCATCACAAATAAACACTTGAGTTACATAGATTAATGTTATCATGTGGCTTTAACCCCACCTTAAATAAATAAAGCATCAAAAATTAAAAACTTCAGTACCCAAAGTCATGGAGTTCTCACCAAATTAGTTTGATAGAGTAATTTCAACTAAAGAAACAAAGGGTCTAATTTACAAGATGAGTAATGGCTGTTTACTAGAACCAATTTAAAAGATCAAATTATAAGAGATTGAAAATTCTTAAATTATTATCTCTCTTTTCTCCTATTGGTAAGTTTCACACCCGATGGGTCTTAAACCCATGACCTCACCATCCACTTGCTCTTACAGGGAGAGGAGATACCATTTGATAAGTTAGAATGCAAATTTCTAAATTAGAAATTACAGAATAGCCTAATGGATTCCAATAAAATGAAAACTAGCAATCAAATATAGATCAATGACATACAATGTAATTCCCAAAAGGGCCTCCTTCAAGGAAACCAAGCTCCCAGATGGCACAAAATGTGTACCAAGACCTACATATAGTGCATCAGAGGGTGTAGAAATCCTTTTTCCAGTCATTCCAAGATAAGCACCTGCAAAAAATATTTGAAGAAAAGAATCTTATAAACCTATAATTAAGGAAGCTACTTATAACAGTTCAATTGATATTGATGATTGTGTCTCTGGACTTCCAAAATGTTTTCCTTAATTTTACTTATAACTACTTCCTATGCAGCCATGTCCTTCTCATGCTTTTTGTAAATTCCCATAACAAGATCAAGACTGAAAAAAATATATAGTTCCATTACAAGAAGAAAAGGAAAATAAGTACTTTATGTAGCAACAAAAAGCATACCAACTGATCCTCCTCCTGGACTTTGTGCTGCTATATATGAAAAACCAACATCTGGGAACAAGCCAATTCCATTTTCTGGCATAGCAAGAACAGTCCTCTGAAATGCATATATACAAGGAAAAAGGTAAAAAATTAGAATGACAATAAAATATAACTGAACAACACTAAATGCCCTTTGCATATCAAGGCAAGCATACCTCCGTTATGATCCGATAACGACCATGACCAGATAGGCCTATTCCAAAGCCCATTGTTATGCCATCCATGAAGCATATATATGGCTTCTTATACTCAGAAATTTTGCATATTAGAGAATATTCAGCAGTGAATACCTGAGAAATGTGAAGCAATATAATGCATATTAACTTCATGCAAAAAATTAAGAAGCAGACTTTGGGGACACATAATACAAATGGAAGCTTATTTTAAGAAATTATATGCAGTCCAACTGACTCAAAAGGCATTATATGAATTACACAAGCATCAAAGTATACCACCCAAACTAATTAACCACTATGAACTGGCCAAAAGATGTCAGGTTTAGGTCCCAATACACAAACAATGCATGTGTTGAAATTTAAATATACAACCTTCAATATGCACATGCAGTGAACAGAATATCAATCCATGTATGCTATTTAATTTATACTTGAAAATTATCAAAGCACCTAGAAACACTAGAAAGAACTCATAAGTTGAAAGTTAAATTCAAATCATGATCACGATATCTTTCAAACGGTAGAAATAATAACATGTCAAATGGTTTATAAACTTTTGTTGGAGAACCTAAAAGAGGTCCAGAAGCAAAATTCAGTTATCCTGCTCAGTTCTCAATCAGAATAAGTGAGATCTCCCGTCTCATGATTATAATATGTAAACTGGTTGTTAAACTTTCCAGTGAGTGACAATAGATTTAATAAGAAGTGATTGAGGATGCATCAAATACACATACAAAGAAGCTTTAAGAAGAGCCCCACATTTCTTTTTTTCTTCTTTTTATGTTGATTTGTTGCATTATATACGCCGTTTTCTTTAGTAAGTTAACTTGCTTAGCGTTGTCTATTAGTTAGATGATAATACATATCTTAGTTTATCTGCAGGTGGTGATGTGAAGCAGATCACAACCAAAACCGAGTATCAGATATGATTGAGTCTTGTTGTCCTTTTATGTATCATTACTTCTCATGAAAAAAAGGAAAAAAAAAAAAATTATGTATCACCAAATCAATAAGTTGTAAACTTTGTTAAAAATAACACTATTATGAGATGATTGTCAGCTACTGCCTTCGTCTCATTTTGTTTGTCGAGTGTTCTAGTTTTGGCTTTCCTAAAATACTTGTCCAATCTTGAAGGTCATGGTGATTAATCAACTGACTTCCCAATAGAACCCTATGCTTTATTTTGTTTAGGTTTATTTTGAAGGTCATGTTTGAAATTTATATAATTTTCTATGGAGGGAGTATATTTTTAGCAATTTGAGTTCTTTTTCTATTANAGAAAGGGAAAAAAAAAAAATATATATATATATATATATATAGAACAGTGCAAATAATGCAGATCGATAACCACAATCAAATAAGCAATTTTGCAAGAAACGTTGATAGCATAAAAGAAGCCTTATAAAAGGAACCTTCTGCACAAGAGGTGTATTTTTGTCCTTTTGAATCTCAGCAACAACCCCTTTAATATCCATTCCTGCATTGTCCATCAATGGTTACCCTCAAAACCTTAACTAACACTTGGAAACCAAAAAACAACTCCAAAAGAAAAATCCAAATATAAATGGAAAAGATATGAATGAGAAATCAAATTCAGAAAATAGCTCAAAAAGCCAATGAGCTCTAGCTTAATTGGCACCTCCTCCACTTATAAGTTCTAGGTGGAGGGAGAGGCCGTGGGATCAAGACCCATTGGGTGCGTGCGTATCAGTATCTTGCCAAAAAAGCATACAAAAAATCAAAGAAAAAATGCATGAAGGACTCCAATTTTCTTTGCGTTACCTGCACAAAACGCACGAGCTGAGCTACTATCAACCAGAACACATTTGACCCTTGGGTCCGATTCCCATTCATCGAGAAATTTTTTATATCTTATATCCATATCTGCATTATCAACAGGTTAATGTTAAGTACATAGCAAAAAAATAAAAAACAATAGTATTCATTTACATCAAAAACAACATTCAACATTGACGTTGAAATTAAAACGCCACAGGCTTTTGCATTTCCCTTATCAGTTAATCAACTAATTCAACAAAACATTAAAACTTAAAATAAAGTTTAATTTCATTATTCATAAATCATAACTTGACAACAAATGCAATAGCTTTCACTTGGCATAAATGCATAATATGATACAGCTTTAATTTCATGGGATAATGGCCACATTTCCAAAACTAATTACAAACAATGCCCTTCCTTCCACGCATCAATTTTTCACATTTTTTGCACACAAAATCATCAGTTAAAAACGACGATTTCCAATCGCAAAATTCCTCTTTTTTTTTTTTTTTCAATTCCACAATTTCAAGCTATAGAACTCAAATTCATCCAAAATTGCAGGAATTTCAACGAATCGCTTTATGCTCACACTTCAATAGAGGAAACAAGAAACAAAAGAGAGCGAGAAGTAATAAAAATCGGATGAGGAAAGTGAAACCAACCTACGTTCATTGCGTTGAGAGCCTTGGGGCGATCGAGTGTGATCACTGCGACGCCGTTTGCATTAACGCTTCCTTTTACGAATTCGTCCGTACCGGCCATGATCGCAAAGGTCCTTAGTCTTAGTTACAAATTGATTGGATGAGAATTTTAGCATCTTTAATAAAATCTATATAGGGTCTTTTTTTTTGGATAATATTGCAATCTAAAAGTAAAAAGAATTTAAAATAAAAATTACAAAGCTTATTTTTAGTTTTATCTTTGAGAGTTTTGAGAACAATTAAAATGTTTTGTTCTCATATATTCTTAATAAAAAGAACATAATGACTACTAAAAATTAGAAATTTATTTTATCATCCAAACTAAAAGTTCTGTATCTTTTCATTAAATAAATAGATTAAGATTAACAATAAAATCTGGTTCTAAGAAAGCTAAGTTAATAATGGTTATTTTTTTTCAAATCCTACACAAAATGGGTTAATATAAAGGTTTTTGGGTCTAGTTGTATCCACTTTCTAATCTAAATCCGGGGGCTAAGTTATATGGAAAGTATTGGCACTACATACATCCAAACAGAGTTCGGCCTTCTAGACTTATGAATGACCAATTATGTACCATTAAACATACAATGCAATACAGTGATTTTAAATGCAACATGTGTTTGGGTCAATGATAGATCTAAGATTAAGTCTATGATTAGATTTTATAATCCATTCTTTTTTAAAAGAAAAGGTTTTGGAAACATATTTTAGATCTATTTTTAATTAAAAGAAAACATTAACTTTGAAAAATATTCAGATTTGATTCTATTCTTATAAGAAGAAAACAATAAATTTATCACAAAAGTTTTAGATTTGTTTTTTTTGTAAGAAGAAAACAATAAATTTAAAATAAAAGTTCCAGATCTGTTTTTATAAGAATAAAACAATAGATTTAAAAAGAAAATTTCAGATTTTAACAATGTATTTGAGAGAAAAATTCCAGATCTGCTTTTTTTTTTTTTTTTTTTGTGAGAAGAAAACAATAAGTTGGTAAAAAAAATATTCTAGATCTGTTTTTATAAAAAGAAAATAAGAGATTTAGAAGAAAAAAAAAAAGTTTCAGTTTTTAATTAGCTGGCAACAATAGATATATAATAAAAAAAATTTAGATCTGTTTTTTATGAAAAGAAAACAATGGATTTATTTAAAAAAAAAAAAAAAATTCAACAACCCATCTTAGATCTATAATGAGTCTCATTTTAATGCGTGAACAATGCTACATCATTTGGTTACCATATGAACAAATTAATCATGAACATGTAAAGGAANAGAGACAAAGGCTTTTGAGGTTTAAGAGAGGGAAGCTCAGTCGCTGGGTTTGAGAGTGAGAGCGAGTGGTTGAGTTCGCGACGCAACACAGTGACGATGATTTGGCGATGATTCGGAGGCTCGTCCGAGTACGCTTCTCATACGGTTGAAATGAAAATTGGAAAGGCGTAAATACACTTTTGGTCCCTACATTTTGGCATTTTCGATTTGGTCCCTAAAATATCTGTTTTTTTTTTTTTTTTTTTTGTGAGAAGAAAACAATAAGTTGGTAAAAAAAATATTCTAGATCTGTTTTTATAAAAAGAAAATAAGAGATTTAGAAGAAAAAAAAAAAGTTTCAGTTTTTAATTAGCTGGCAACAATAGATATATAATAAAAAAAATTTAGATCTGTTTTTTATGAAAAGAAAACAATGGATTTATTTAAAAAAAAAAAAAAAATTCAACAACCCATCTTAGATCTATAATGAGTCTCATTTTAATGCGTGAACAATGCTACATCATTTGGTTACCATATGAACAAATTAATCATGAACATGTAAAGGAATGATGTGAACAAATTTAAACAATCATGCAAAGCAATCAGATAAACAATCAAAGTATAGAAAGAAATCACAAACTACTTACTTGCATGAATAATTAAAACAAATTGGATTTCCTTTAGAAATTAGAGAGAACAGAGCTCTCTAAGGTCTAAAGAATTGTCACTAACAAAGAAGAAAATCCCAAAGAAAAACTTCAAGAGGTTCTTTTACATTTGGGAAAGAGGGGTGCTAAATCTTGGGTAGTCTCCTGTATTTATAGAGGTGTTAGTTGCTTGAAAGATAAGTCAAATTAGCTTAAAAAATAAGCAAAAAATGTATGAAGAAAATCCTAAAAAATAAAAATAAAAAAGAGATTTAGATAACAGTTAAGCTGATTTTTCATATCTGAACATGTTTTAGTATTTTGAATCTTTGATCATATCTCTCTACTCAAATTTGGATTTAGCTGAAATTATGAAAGCAACAGGAAAATTTGATTCTCTACAACTTTGCAAGAAATAGCCTAGTCCGAATTTTGATGTTTACTATGCTAAAAATGCCCTAGAAAGTGAATATGAAAACTACTACTTGACTAGCATGTTTTTGAAGTGTATTCCAAGTCTAAAACTGTATTTGGACAAATTTTAGAGTTATTTTCATGATAAACTTCATTCCAAAGTGATAATTAGGATTTTTAAAATAATTATTTTTAAGATAATTACTCCAAAAATTCAATTATCAGTCCAAATTTAATATTATCGGCTTATTTCTTTTATTCTCATGCAACAAATCACATTTTAATGAGAATTTTCTACCAATCATAAAAATTCATTTAATTAGTTTTAATTATTAACCAATCAAAATTAATTGCAATTAATCACATGTGATAGTTACCACCCATATGAATGCATGCAGACCATTAAAACTTAATCTTGTGACATCTTTCGATTCGACTATTCAATTTGGAAACCGAACGCATTATTGTGATCGTTAAAACCTCAAGATCATTTTCATGTATGTGATGAATGTGTTAATGACTAAAATGCAACCATGATTTTTGGGTACCTAAAATTGACATTTTGTCATCCTCCAAGGTTAAATTATAGGTGCAAGATTGAGTATCTAAACAAGGATTAGACCAAAACCTGAATTTTTTAAAATAGAGGGTTAAGACTGATCAGATCCCTTAGAAGACCAGTGTTGGGGAAATAAACACCTTGGAGAGCTTTTTTTAAATAATTAATATAAAATATAAAGACACATGTCACTCCAAAAGGCCTAAGCCCAATGAATATATGCTCACTTATGTTATATTAACTAATTATTCTTCTCATCATTATTTAATGTGGGACTTCACTCACACGTGGATAACCAACAGTGTCCCCCTCACATGCGAGTCTCTACTTTTCTGTGGGGTTCAAGATCTCTCCATGGGTCATAAACAAGTCCTACTCGCTCCCCCTTGCCTAGTGGGCTTTTTTCTTTACTAGTGCATCATCCATAAGCTTCCACGTATTAACCCCGCACGTCCTTTATCCTCCATAGGAACCTCATACCTCACCGTTGTCTATCACCATTGGCAATAATACCCTTTTGTTGGACTTTTTCCAAGATTGTTTGTGTGGGCTTTATGGGCTTGCTTGGTACAACATACCGTCCCTGTTCCAACTGCGAAAAGGACCCATCCCTACTCCATTGACGAAAGGGCTTCAAGTACACACACTATGTTCCCGCTCCAACTACGAAAGGAACCTCGATAATCTTTCCACCTTTGCCCTACACCACCATGGCTTCTAACACCACTTGTTAGGAGATAAACATCTTGGAGAGTTTCCTTGAATAATCTATATATATATATATATATAATCGAAATTTCTGAAACTCTCACAATTTTTCACATTAGCACAATATTTAAATAAAATTATCATTTTATTTAAATAAAATTATTTTTGTTTAGTCTAAATTTAACAAGGAGTGAAACTATATCTCTCTAACAAGTCCAACTTAAACTCAAACTCATCATTATCTTCTTTTTTTTTAAAAAAAAAATTTTAAAAAGGATGGTTGTGTATTTTATAGGATATCACGTTTAGCATGCCTAATTAGATAAAATATTTTGAAATACAAAAGACATGACTAACGATTCTCCTATTATACTAATTAAAAATATTTCGACTTAACGAAGCTTTAGTACTCTTACTGATATTGATGATCATTTATAATGTGTTTAGGCTTCTTTTTTTTTTTTTAAGTTGGTCTGGAATTTAAATTTGTGTAAACTTTAATACACTTAAAAATAGTATAATTGTTTATTTTCGTGTCAAGTGTTAATATATATATATATATATATATATATTGACTTCAGAAAAACTCTCACAATTTTTCACGTCAGCACAATAAAATTATTTTTGTTTGGTACAAAATTAACAAGGAGTGAAATTTTATCTCTCTAACAAGTCCAACTTAAACTCAAACTCATTATTATCATTTTTTTAAAAAAAAAATTATTTTTATTTAATCCAAACTTAATAAAGAGTGAAACTCTATTTCTCTAACAAGTCTAACTTAAACTCAAACTCAAACATTGATAATTTATCTCCAAATTTGCGAGATTAATCATGAACACTATAAAAGCAATGCAAACCCCACTATTTTTTTTTAAGCCGAGTAGAGTTATGAGCTATTCTTATGTTATTTTCTTCTCCTTTACTTTGTAATTTTTATTTTATTTTATGGTTTTTCTTGTATTTTTTAAAAAGTAATTTTTGTAAATGAATCACCAAACTCTTATTAGCCGTTTTTTACAAGAAAAAAAGCTTGCAATAATTGAAATTATTCTTTTACATGTAACCCATCTTTGTCTTATATTTCTCTATTGTTTAGTCATATATATTTTGTTTATTTCAATAATTTCTAAGCAGTGAATCATATAATTTTTAATATTTTTTGGTCTTTCAGAAGTTTTAATATTTGAATTTTTGAGTTATTTTTTTGCAGTATTTAAAACTGTCTGACAAATTTTTTATAAGCCATTGCATGTTCAAGCAATGACTTATTCATCAAATTATAACATTTACAAGAGCAAATCATGCAATAGTACTGTAGTTTCTTAATCAATTTAAAATTTTATAAAATTATTTTAGTTTACCTCACAAATAGGTAGGTTCCTGTGCATAGCACAGGTTAGCGACTAGTTAATATAATATATAAAGACATACTTTAACCCAAAAGGCCTAAGACCAACGGGTATATGCTCAATTATGCTATATTAACCAATCACTCTTGTTATCATTATTCAATGGGGGATTTCACTCTCATACATGCATACCCAACAACCATAACAAACCGGATTTTCGGTTCAGTTTATTCTAAACATTTTATTATTATTATTTAGAGTCCTAGATGAAGATTTCGCAATTTCCAGTTCTAAAAATGTGTAAACCCAAACCAACATCCAATCACTTGAGACTCAACATCCCCTTCACACAAATCACCAATGAAAACCACTCTGTCACCCTATCATGCTTCCATTTGAACAACACCTCCACACAATACCCACAATCTAAATCTTTATTTTCTAAGTTCTTTTCAAGTCTTTATTTCTCAATAGTGAATAAGTATATGTGTTTTGGTTAGTGGAGTTGGATGACGATTTGGGTTTCACTCAGTCTACTAACCCACCCATAAACACACTCAAATTGAATAAACTCATTCCAAGCCTTTAATTAAGTCATCCTCCAATCATCCCTACACCCATAATGCCAACTACAAATCATTGAACTGCCACCATCAAACCCTAAAGACCCACAATAGCCATAACCAACATTTTCCCTACATAAGTTTCTAATTGCCTCAATCTTCAATTTCACTCCTACATTTGGTTGGAATTTTTTTGAGAATAATTTATAATAAGGTCCAATGAAATTTTCCACATATTATTTCAAATAAAGTCATACGAGGCACAATTTGGAGAAATCTATCAACAAAGTGTTAAATATTGTTTTTATAAGAATAAGGTAATTGTGGTGGTAGAGGTTATAAAGGTTGTGAGTTAACATTTGGTGAAATAGAAAGGGGAAATTAAAATGATGTGTGTGTAGGTGAAGAGAGAGGGGGAGAAAGATAATCAACATGATTCAACTTGACAAGTAACATCCACAGTGGAAAGCCCTTAAGTGGATGCATCTTTAATGTGTTAAACTACATATTACAATGAACCCAATGTAGGATTAATATATAAATACATAAGACTTTGTACATTAAGCCTTAAATTGTAGCAACTCATGGTATTATAAAACCATGATAGTCTAGGGTATTCAATAAAATCATAGTCTGTGATATTTATGATAATATCTTGATATATAATGACATAATTTATTCTAACATCACCCCTCAAACACAAGAAGGAGGTGTATGTTTGCTAAGAAAATTATTCAATGCAAGGAAGGTCTTTATTTCCCATCGAAAGAATCAAGGCCCATCAATAAATGCAAAAAAGTGAGTGAAACTAGAAGGAAGTGCATGATTACGATTGAGGTGGTGCAAAAGGGTGTGTGCTACACTGAAACAATGATTTTGAAAGGGCTTGGAATCTTAGGAGTTAGGTATATATGAGATCTCATGGATCTAGACCTTAGGTGTAGAGTTTAATGTTGACATCTAAAGTAAAAATGAAGGTTGATGAAGAACTAGTTATGGCTTTAAAACCATGTTGAAATAGGAAGAGCAAAATAAAATGATGTGGAGAGAGAGAGAGAGAGAGAGAGAGAGAGAGAGAGAGAATTAACATGGTCCAGCCTGATGACTTATGTCCACAATGAAAATCTCTTAAGTGACTACTTTCTTTAATGTGTTGAATTAAGCATTAAAATGATCTCAATATAAAATTTATAGAGGACCACATAGACTTAGTATGCTAACCCTACTCGTGGTATTGTAAAATTACGATAACCCGTGGTATTATGAAAAACCATGTCCTATGTTATTCATAGTAATATCCTAATATATAATATATTAATATATTCGAACAAAAATAATGGGTTTTATCCTTTTGTTAAGGCTTGGACAAGGAAACCGTGGTGGTTTAGAAAGAGAACCATCAATAACTAAGCAATGCCATGAAATTTGTATGTCTACTCATACATCCAAAAAAAAAAAAAATAGGACATGGGAAATCATACTTGCAAACAAGGGGAAGGCTTCACGACATTGAAATTGTATTTTGGGAGGAAGACTTTATTAGTAGTGATATTAAAGATGACAACAACAGATAATTGAGATAATGAAAAAACTTTAATAGAAAGTAAAAAATTCTCAATGACTTTTGTTAGTAAAGATTTAACATGGGGCTTTGGATTTTTAATTAACATGGCCAAAATTAAGCCACTTTGCAAGAATCGTATATTAATTAATTGTTAGTGATATTAGTCTCTATAAATTCAAAATATTTTTCAAAATTTATTGAGTTATTTTATTTTATTTTACTACTACTACTACTATAGGCTATTACAATAATTTGAAATGATGTTAGTTGTGAATCCCTTTGAAAATTGAACTAAATTATGAGGAGTGTTGTGAATTTGAATGAAAATGTAAACTCAATATATATATATATATATAAATAAGTAAAGAGTAAGCCTACATATTAAGTTATGAGAAATGTTAAGGACAAATCCAATTACTCACCAAAATTGACAAAATGCTTAAGTGTCACCTTGTGATTGGTGCACTTAAATTTTTTTTTCCCAACAAATAGTGGTCTTGTGTGTAAGTCTTGAAATCTAATCATAAATTGACACCTAAGTGTGTCACAAAAGATGTAAATTTGAGTGTGTCTATAGGTAGACTCATAGGATATTGAGCAATGTGGTAACTAAGGCACAACTTTTTTCACAATTATGTTAGCAACTTGTTAGAGCATTAGAGCACTAGCATTAGCTCTCTTAAATGCTAAATTTTTAGCATTTAACACATCAAACATAAAAAAAATATTGCTATATCAAATATGCCAAATGCTAAAAAAAAATTCCCATTTGTGTCTGCATGCTTTTATTAGTAGAAGCGTATGAAAACCAATGCTAAAAAAAATTCTTTTTTTTTATTCAATTTCTCACTTCTCTCTTGACTTTCTTTATTCTTTCTTCTTCCTTGGCCTCAGACCTGAGACCTCACTCTCTCTTTTTTTTTTTCTCGCTCTCCAACCTTACTATGGAGATCAAACTCAAATTGAAGGTTTTGGGTGACCCACAATGGAGAAGGTGACCCATGACAGCGACCCACCACAACGGAGACCCACCATGACGACCCACCATGATGGCAACCTAAGTCCTCAGATTCATAATCATCCCTCTTTTTTAGTCTCTCTTTTGTTAGAGGATTTGGGTTTTTTTTTTTTTTTTTTTTTTTCCTTCAATTTGAAATTTGTTGGAAAATTCAATAATTGAGATAATGAAAAAACTTTAATAGAAAGTAAAAAATTCTCAATGACTTTTGTTAGTAAAGATTTAACATGGGGCTTTGGATTTTTAATTAACATGGCCAAAATTAAGCCACTTTGCAAGAATCGTATATTAATTAATTGTTAGTGATATTAGTCTCTATAAATTCAAAATATTTTTCAAAATTTATTGAGTTATTTTATTTTATTTTACTACTACTACTACTACTATAGGCTATTACGATAATTTGAAATGATGTTAGTTGTGAATCCCTTTGAAAATTGGACTAAATTATGAGGAGTGTTGTGAATTTGAATGAAAATGTAAACTCAATATATATATATATATATATAAATAAGTAAAGAGTAAGCCTACATATTAAGTTATGAGAAATGTTAAGGACAAATCCAATTACTCACCAAAATTGACAAAATGCTTAAAGTGTCACCTTGTGATTGGTGCACTTAAAATTTTTTTTTCCCAACAAATACCTATAGTGGTCTTGTGTGTAAGTCTTGAAATCTAATCATAAATTGACACCTAAGTGTGTCACAAAAGATGTAAATTTGAGTGTGTCTATAGGTAGACTCATAGGATATTGAGCAATGTGGTAACTAAGGCACAACTTTTTTCACAATTATGTTAGCAACTTATTAGAGCATTAGAGCACTAGCATTAGCTCTCTTAAATGCTAAATTTTTAGCATTTAACACATTAAACATAAAAAAAAAATATTGCTATATCAAATATGCCAAATGCTAAAAAAAATTTCCCATTTGTGTCTACATGCTTTTATTAGTAGAAGCGTATGAAAACCAATGCTAAAAAAAATTCTTTTTTTTTATTCAATTTCTCACTTCTCTCGACTTTCTTTATCTTTCTTCTTCCTTGGCCTCAGACCTGAGACCTCACTCTCTCTTTTTTTTATTCTCGCTCTCCAACCTTACTATGGAGATCAAACTCAAATTGAAGGTTTTGGGTGACCCACAATGGAGAAGGTGACCCATGACAGCGACCCACCACAACGGAGACCCACCATGACGACCCACCATGATGGCAACCTAAGTCCTCAGATTCATAATCATCCCTCTTTTTTAGTCTCTCTTTTGTTAGAGGATTTGGGTTTTTTTTTTTTTCCCCCTTCAATTTGAAATTTGTTGGAAAATTCCGGCAAATGTGGTTGGGATTTATGGTGGTTGATGTCATCATTGATGGCTATGGGCTTGTTGTGAGTAGGTGGCAGGATGTAAGGTGTATTGTAAATTGATGTGCTAAAATAATAAAATAGTTTTTTGATGTGTTAAGATGACATATTTTAAGAAGAGCTTATGCTAATGAACTTAGCATTGGATGTGCTACATGCTAAAAAAAATGCTATTTTAGCACACCAAACGAAAAAAGCTACATTGGATGTGCCATATGTTAAAAAAAGTAGCATTGCTATAGTTTAGTAGTGTATTTTAGCAATACTATTTATTTATTTGCTTTCAACCTTCTATTATCTCCTCACTCCAACCCTCTCTCTATCTCCTCTTTGTGACTTTTTGACTCTCTCATTCCTCTCCTCTCTCCTCATTGGTGGTTGCTATGGGTTTGCTCTATGGCTGTAGTTATGGTAGTGATTGCTATGGGCTATTGGTTTATTCTAGACGGTGGTTATGGCTTTGATCCATTCGGGTTTGTCATGTGAAGATGATTATGGCAGTGTGGTCACCGATCTGGGTTATAATTAGGTTAGGGTGGGTTGTGGTGGGTTTCCTTCACTAATTTGGGTTCGGTTGGGATGTGTGGATTGTAATCATTGATTCGAATTTCTGTTGGGAAGACATTGCTGGGTGGTGGTCAATGGGTGATACTGGTTATGGCCATGAAGCACGGGTGCGTTTCGGGACTCAGGTGCGGGTGCGGCAGGACTTGACGATTAAAAAATTATTAAAAATATTTTTATATAGTGAATTTAATTTTTTTATATAAAAAAATTCAAATAAACGGTAGAATTTATTATTAAAATATAATTGTTTATGATTTGTTTTTAATAAAATCAATATTTTTGGTAATTGTAAACAAAAAACCACATTTCAAGAAGGTTCCTTTACTCATTTTCCAAGTCCCAAGCCCACCCATATTAAATAATTGACTTTTCCACCTCCTTAATTTATATTCTTTTGTTGCATACCTTTATTCTTCTTCCATCCTTTTTTTTTTTGGGTGTCTTCTCATCTTCTTCTTCCTTCTCTCCTTTTTTTTTTTCCTCTCACAAGGCCACATGAAGTAGAAGAATGGCAACTGCTGCCCATTTCAGCGGCTGTTTCGGCCGAATTCGGTCGTATCAGCATGTTTCGGCCGGATTCGGTCATATCAGCATGTTTCGGCCGTATCAGTTCCTGTTTCCGCCCGAATCGTCCTGTTTTGGCCCGAATCGACGCGAATCTGGCCGAGTTGGCGCGAACTGACGCAAAATTAAAAAAAAAAAAAAAAAAAGGAGAGAGTCGGCGAGTCGAACGCCGGACGCTACGTCAAGCCGCGTCGGACTCTGGTACGACGACCTTGGAGCTGTGTCGGTGCTTTCTAGGTTAATGGGTTGCGTTGCTGGATGGTGATCGATGGGTGATGCTAGGTTACTGGGTTAGGTTTGAGTTTTAACAAGGGTAATTGGTTTTTCTAATTTTGGATTGGCTATTAGGACTTTGTTGGATTTTCTAGGTTGGTTCAAAGGATTTTGGCAAATGTGATGGGCAGGAGCTGTTTATATTATTTTAATGGATGATGTATTAATATATATATATATATATATATAAAAAGATAATATAGTGTGTATTGCTAAATGCTATTCTAAAACACATAAAGTAATTTTTTTGGTGTGTTAAAATAACATTTATGCTAGTGCTTTTAGGGTAATAAGTGATGATGAGAAAAGTTAGTGGATGTTCCGAGTGTATTGGTTATGCTTAAAAATTTTTATCAAAAAAGTAATTGATTTTTTTTTAATTTTTTATATTTTCCATAAAATTAATACAAATTTTTTTTAAATGATCTATTAACAAATATTTTAAGAGCATCTATTAACTAAACTAATTGTAATCAGAATAATTTCCTATTTTTATAAGAATCCACCAATATGATACTGTTCTATTGTGCCAATCACAATATGACTTGACAATTCACGTGTAATTAAAATAAAATAACAAGCTTTTACGTACTGTAAGTTATTTTATATAATGGCATTAATGACATTAATGGTGTAAAAGAAGCTACAGGTGCTAAACTTTTTTTTTTTTTTTTTTTTTTTAGTATCAAAAAAGGTACCATATTAACTTTTTTGCAGTTGGGTTATAGCCTCACTTTCAAGTTTGAACTTTCAAGGTGTTCATTGTCACCAAGTTGGAAAGAGTGAAGGACAACTTGAAGCTGATAAACTTTCGGTGAGTCATTTATGGCATGGAATGACTGTGCTGGAGCTGGGTCGCTTTCTGTTCCTTATTAATGTAGGTCAGTCATGGTGGGCTGAATCAACTTCAGCTGGGCCTGTGATAAATAGTTTTGTTCTTTTCCATTATCTCTTTTATCTTTCTTATTTTTTCTTATTTTGCGCTTCAGGAACTTCAGTAAAATCCTTTGAACCCACGATATTCATGCTTCCTTCCTCCCACGTGCTGCACACTTTCAGCCACTTTGACTCTTTTTTTGGGCTAGAAAAAGGATGTCATAAATAATCGGTTCGAAATTAATTAATGTCCAACCTCATCAACTCTTCTAAAATTTTATGGAAGTTCCCCTTAAAAATTTCATCAATTTGGAGAGGCCATAATATTTTCTACAATGAATGAGTACTATGGTCCTTGGGATCTCTGAAATGAAATATTTGATTCAAATAATTGGAGTCCTGAACTTTGATACATATAGCATTGATCTCTTCCAATAGCATGCTGATACGTTAGATCCAAACAGACATGAAGCAATTTCTTTCCACCAATTTCTTTACAAAATAATGAAAACTATTATGTTGGGTTTATTTTAACCCCAATTCAATTAATCAATTACTCAAGTTGATTAATTAGTAAAATTATGCAAATGTCCAATTTAGCATGTGATAGGGACTAGGGTTGGGAAAAAAAAAAAAAAAGACAAACCGAATGGACTGACCAAAACCGCACGAACCAAATACAATTTTTTAGTTTTTTCTCAATTCGGTTTGGACCCAATTTTAGTGAAAATTGTAGTGAACTAAATTGAAACTAACCAATATATATATATATATATAATAAGTAATTTATATTACGTAAGTTTATATTTCCTTAGTGGTTAGCATGCGTGTCTTCCCTTCCCCTTAATTGTTTCCCTCTCTCCCTCTTCACTTTTCCTCTCTTTCTCATTTAGTCGTCCCTTCCACTTCGTTTTTATCTATTTCTTTAGCCACCATCTTCATTGGGTTTATAGTTTGGGTTTGTTCTCTGTTTCTTTGTTCTAGTTTATTTTCTTGATTATTTTTTTTTTTTTTTTGATTTCTTAGAAAATAGATGATGTATGAAAACTGAAAAAACTGACCACACCAACCGTTGCTTTCACAGTCGGTTTCTTGCGATTTTGTTGTTGTATCAGTCGGTATTGATTTTGGCAAAATTGAGTCTCGATTTGGGGCAAAATTGAGTCTTCACCCCAACTAAACCTAACCAATTTCAGCCCTAATGAGGACAATCATACTGCAAAAATAAAGTGTAGTGAAAATGAATTTGACACAACATCGGCAATATGGTTACAATGGGGAAAATCTTAACAAGGAAAACCCAATGGATAAAATATAGGTCACCACTCCTTAAAGAATGCACTAACAAAGATTGAGGTTATAGGTATAAAAAATATTTCTAATTCCAGTACCTACATACAATAGAACCTAGTGAGATATGCAAGCACAACTCCAAATTATTTGAACTACTCTTCTTAGTGACCTTCTTCAATGTGCATGGATCTCTAATCGATGACTAACTTCACAACAAGAAGTTTGTGATAGGCACTATGGCTTCAACTTCTACTCAGTTGATCTTCAGATCTACTTGAAAGTCTTTGGTGTGGTAAAATTGTGAGGAACTTGGTTACACAAACCCTAGCCTCACAAACCGAGTTCTCTCTCCCTCTCTGAAGCCTCTCTATGTATGGCTTATAACGTCGTTTAAATAAAGCAACAAGTGAGGCTCAAATTGGGCTTAAACAGACAAGTTAAGGGCTTCTTATCGTTGTCATTTTTTGTTGATTCTTACGCCTCGATAGATTGACTAGAGTCAAGCAAGAGTCGAGGAAACAAAAACTTTGCTGTTTTAAGCTGATATTCTTGAACTGTTTTCTTTTGTCTCAAGCACAGAACTTTAAAATTATTTCATAAACTAAAAACTAATACTCAAATACATCAAAAAAATGTGTTTTGGCACAGATTTGCCAACACAGCAAGATTTGAACCTAACAGGTATTCATTTAAGCATAATAAAAATAAAAGAAAATTGAATGCAGTGCATAACTTCTCTCTCTCTCTCTCTCTCTACCTACCAAAATAAAGTTCACAAAGCTCTAACTACCAACTATTCAAACTTTATTAAACACAAAACATTACATTGTACAAGTACATACCATCTCCTACCTCTATCTCATAAACTTATGAACACACATGCCCACAGGACATTTATTTCTGACCTTACTTTCCTACTATTCAAATGAATAGGGGGAGAAAAAGAAGAAACGTTGAAATTTCAAACTGTCGTTTAATTATGACCAAGATCAGAGAAGCCCAGGACATTCCCTAGCACCTGAAGGAACTGGAGGTGCGCAGTTAGCTGTGGAAAATGGCCATCAGTTTCTATGATCTCCACAGTGGATTGTCCCTTAATTTTGTTTTGCATGTAGAATGCCACTGACTTTGGGACTACGATGTCACTGGTGGTCTGAATGATTGTGCATGGGGTCATAACCTTGTCAAGAATGTCTCTTTCATCGCTGTAAAATATGATTTTGGCTACGGGAAGTGCCGCTTCAGGTCTCATTCTTCTCAAGCATTTTGTGAACTTATCCACTGAGAGGGGATCTTTTTGATCCACTACAAGGGAAGCAAAGGCTGTAGCCCAATTCTCATAGTTGGATTCAATGTTTAAGATAATCTGCTCAACGTCCGATTTCTCAAACCCACCTTCATAATCATCGATATTTATGTACCTATATGAAGTAGCATGAGAAATTTTTAGACTTGTTTCATTAGGATGCTTTGCAATTTGAACTGCTAATATGATAAGATATAACAGATCACAGTCAGTTGATATATAAAATCTCATGTTCTACTCTTAGTGTTCAATTTATGCTCCACTAATTATAAACTAGTATGGCCATTTTTTTTCCCTTGTAAAGTAACTAAAATTTAAAATGGAAAAAGAAAAAAAAAATCATACACCTTATATTTAACATTTATATTTTAATGTTCCACTACTTGTAAACAATGACAAAATTTCCCCCATATTTATAAAGCAACTAAAGTTAAAAAAAATTAAAAAAATAATAATAGTAATAATATCATACACCTAACGTATTACAGTCATATTTAAATTATGCTGTCTCAATCACTTTCAAACTGCCAACAAAAAGTCAAAATAGAAGAAATCGAGAGGAAAGGAAAACTTGAGGTTTTAATCTTTTATGTAATCCAAGCTCATGCTTGTCCTCGAACTGATCTGATAATCTTCACCCTTAGGGCATGTATTAGTACTCTATTTTAAGAAACTTTTTTATAGAAAAACAAACAATAATTCACTATTTTAATAGATTTTTCAATTTTTTATAAGATTTTTTAAAAAATAAATAGTTAAAAGCATACATTAACCGGACCATGTTCATTTTATTTTGGACAAAAGTACCGACTAAAGATCCACACGTATATAAACCAAATATAAGAGTACAAGACAAACAAGCCGGCATCATATATAATGAACCATATTTTGTATCCACATGTTTGATTTGGCTCTTCGTAATACTAGATTAAGGTATATAAAATCACAAGAATATTAATTTGCACAGTAAAAACAGATCGTTAGGTTTAGTGCTAGAGGTCAGGGTTTCAGCTCTTCTAGAAATGATCCACGTTCCTGAAAAGCAAGGACTTATGTAGTCCACAACTCTGGTGTACTAAAACTATCAGAGTGGTTTATTAGTTTCTTACTTTCTTTCACCACAAAAAAATTGAAAATTACAAAAAGAAAAAAGAAGAAAAAAATAGGAAAGAGAACAAAACAGAAAAAAGAGCTTGCTCCCTTAATCGTATTTGGTATTAAATGAAAAACCAACCTGATTTAAATCTGGAAAGAACACGTTTTGCAATTAAATGGGTAATACCTGAATAATATTCCCAAAAAAGAAAAGAGAGAGAAAAACAATAATAAAAAAATCCAACCATAAACAAATCCACAACTGCCCAAAGTATTTTATGTGTGTGTGTTTATTTTTCAATTCCCAAGGGAGATAAAGCAATGAAGTAAAAGAAAGAGAAACATTTTATATATCTTTATAAGCACCTTGGAGAAGCTCCAACGAGTATAAGTCTCTTAAAAAGCTCAGGCCTTTTGATGGAAGCAATGCAACCAATCATACCAGACATTGAATGGCCAACAAAAACCACAGATTGCAGGTTAATCTCATCAACAAGAGCGATTAAGTCATTCGCAAAAGCTTCATAGGAAGTGTATTTGACAGGATCGAATAGGTTTGGATCTTTAACAGCACCAGAAAAGGTCCAGTCAAAGACAAGAACGCGGTAGTGTTGAGCCAGATGGGGCAGTATTTTGTCCCAGACAGACTGGTCTGCTCCATACCCATGTGCTAGAACTATGCCTTCACTGCCTGAGCCAATGATTTTTGCGTTCATCGCAGTTGAGAGGCCTTGTTCTAACACCACCATGTTTGGAAGAAAATGAAGAAGAAGAACAAACAAAGCAGGAAAGAACAGGGGTAGTAGGAGAGTTAAAAACTGAGCTGTATTTGGTTTTGTTTGCTGTTGGTGAGGACACTATTATATAGGAAAAAAAGAGTGGCTACTTTTGTTAATGGCCGTTAATATTTTATATTATCAAAACTGATTTTAATGTTATACTAGTTGGACAGCGCGTGCAAGTCACGTGCTTATTATGAAAAAAGATTAATGATTAAGATTAATTCTATATTTTATTAGTATCACAAAACAAAGATAAAAATTATTTAATTTTTAAAATACATAGAAATTTGTATTAACTAAAAGAGACATTAATTTTAAGAATTTTGATAATTAGGTTATAAAAAGTTAATTTCATCCGTATAAGAATTTTGATCAACCGCAAAGTTAAGGTAGCTATTTAACATATAAATATCTATTTTACTATAATAGTTTTTTAGTTCCTATTTGCTAAAGGTAATATATCCACTCTCTAAAAATTTCTAAGAATGATAATGAATATCATCATATTCCAATAACAAACAACTGAGTTTTGCTATAAAAAAAATTAAAAAAATAAAATAAAAAATAGCATGTGTCATAAAATTTTCCATTATATAAATTATAAGTTTCAAAAATTTAAATCTCAAAAATTAGTTTTCTTTAGATAGCAAATAAAACACTTTATATCATCATTTCAACTTTCCAAGAATTATTACTGTCTAAAATTCAAAATATATGAAGAAAATTTTTGGGATGTTAAAATTTAGTAGAAGTATTTTAGACATTACACAATAAAATATTTTAAGAATCATAAGTTTTTATTAAGGTTTAACTGAGAGAACAATAATATGACATATTTGCTCTTTTCCAAAATATTAAGGAAAAGATTGTTTGATTTTAAAGTTTAAGGAGGAATTGTAAACAACCATAAACATAAAGGATGAAAAGTGTTTTTATCCAAAGTTTTTGTGTATAAAACTATATGTTTTTACTTAAAATGGTGCACAAAGAAAAAAAATACAAAAGGTCAACATAAGAAAATTGTATGTGAAATAGTAAAAAATTGATGCTATATGTGAAAATTGTATATGAAAATTGCAGAAATAAAAACCTATGCGAGGACAATAAGCATGTGCTTGTGCCACCCAAAGATAATAATTATGACAAATTGGTGCTATATGATAGCTTAAGGAAAAAAAAAATTGATAAATTGTCCCAGAAAAAAAAGGGTAGTTTAAGGGTTAAAATAAAGATTAGCGGTAAAATTAACATATATGTATCATGTTTATTACGGAGTTAACCCAAAAAAATGTCATTTCTATAAATTTTGGAGTCATTATTATTTCCTTATACCTCAAAGGTTTTTGGCAAAAAAAAATTTTAAAGAAAAAAAAAAAAAAGAATCACCTTTGCCACTTTTACCCATCAACAAGTACATCAATTTTTTAAAAGATAGGATTTGAAACTTGTTGCATTCATGCCATAATTTGTTTTAAATTATTTTTTATAATTTGAAAATTACAAGGAGAAGATGAGATATGAACTTTAAATGTTTTTGTTGGAGATGTCAGGAGTTGCAAGTTGAATTACAAGATTCTAGGCTGATTTTATTATTATTATTATTAATCCAAGAAATGATATTTTTTTTATTGAAAATGAGATTCGAAACCAAATTTTTGTTTTTGTTTTTATTTTGATGAACAAGTTTTTTATTCAATAATGAGAAACTTTAATAATTGATCTAAACTGTCTAACAAGTATAAAACTTTATTGTTGGAGATCTTAAAGGAAAACATTTACACTAATTCTAGAGACAAAAAAATTCAAAGTTTTTTAAGGTAAAAAGTTGTTAATGGTAAATAAAAATGTGATGTTAACGATGAGTATTATTAAGGTGTAGCAGTAGTACTATCATTAAAACATTTTCATTATAGATCTATAATATTTTCATAATAAATTTAATTTGACTGGTTATTAATAACTATAATTTGAGTGTACCACTTACATTACTTATGTCTAAAAATATTATGGAATATAGCATTTTTCTTAATACATTTATGAGAATGTCGTAGAACGTCCCGTTGGATCCAATAATGTCTGGGGAGTCAATCTCGCCGCTCGACTTGCAGAGAACGAAATAAACTTTTTGGATAAGCTCGAGATTAAGAAAAACTTTAAACTTTATAAGAGCAAGTTCAATTTATTGTAGCCGTTCTGATCATTTATTGACTTTTGACTTTTGAGGTATAGTGCTAGGAGGTCCACAGTTTATTAGTAGGATACAGTACACCACTAATAAGAAGAAGTGCTTAATTCTAACAAAAAAAAAAAAAAAAAAATGAAGAAGAAGTAGTGCTTAATTAGTCCTATAGCTTAGATTGATGGAATCTTACTTTTTTACTTGATTTGCTAATCATATAGGATCCTAAATGAAGAGTCTGTTTGGTGAGTAATGCAAACTGTACCCCAAAAAAAAAAAAAAAATTGACAAATTTTTTCACACTATTTAAGTTAATAAAAGTTTCCATTAATTAGTTTTCATTTGAGTTTATCATTGACATTATTTTATATATTACTAACAATTTGTCACATAAATAGTCGTAAAATTTTTGTCAATTTTTTTTCTTGTCTTTAAACTTTCTTGTTGCATAAATTTTTGGATTAAGATGATTAGATGAGCAATGTTTTTAGTAAAATCCGTTCTATGGTATTAGTCAACAACTAGTGTTTAACTAATCAAACTTGAAAGGAGCTAAGAAGTAAAATATGGAAGTCGCACCTTCATGAAAGGCTTAAATTGTTACTATGATGTGTGACGAATGGTATTCTATCTACAATGGTTAAACTAAAACAATTTTGGGTTGTGAATGAAAAATGTACAAACAATTCCCTGTGTGTCAAGCATATGAAGATTAACCCTACTTCCTTGCATTTGTTTTATAATTCTGTTTTCACTAGAGTAACTTAATTGGTTTAGCAATTCTTCAGCGAAAAAAAAAATTGGTTTAGCAATTCTTGGGGTTTCCATGGTGAGAATATAGATGCAAGCAGCAGTAAAACTTTGTTAAACAGATTGTAAGCTCACCATCCAACCTCTTGTTTGCTCACAGCAACAAAGAAAAGATCAGTTTGAAGGCTATTTTGATTATGGATTTTATTTGAAAATTAATAAGGTGGTAAACCTTGAGTCATTTCCATTCAAGATTCAAATGAGCTTGTAAAAACAGAGCGTGTAAATTAGGGTACGTTTGACTAATTAAGCTATACTTAAAATAAAAAGTGAGATTTTTTTTATTGTAAATTTTTTAAAAAGCTGTATGTGAGAGAATAAGTTGACTTAATTTTATTGTTAAGCATATGAAGATTAATCCTTCTTCCTTGCATTTGTTTTATAATTCTGTTATCCTAGTGAAAACAAACTTTCAATTTCAGTTTTTCTTAGTATATCACATGATTCACATCATGTCTTTTATTTTTGGGACTGAATATTTTCTATTGGGGTTATTTTTATTACCAAAAAAGAAAGAAAAGGGTATACGTACGTATATGGAGTGAAAAGGAGTGGGGCTGTGATGCGGGGGCCAAATAGAGAGGACAGAAGTGAAGATGGATCACAAAAAAATCACATACATTGGGCAATTTATTTATTAAGGAGAGAATGCATTCAGACGCAAAAGGACCTTTTTGTCTTCTTCTGTTGATAACGCTGTGACAATTGACAAATGACAAATGAGAGAGACCGAAGATAAGTCCAAGGCCTACCTTTTCTGAATTAAAGCTGGCATGCCCCACGACTTTCCTTGTCAGTTGTCACAAGAAAGGAAAGCTAATTTCAACCACGATTATTATTATTATTATTATTTTAGTTGATTACAGTGAAATGTTTCTTGATTTCATCGGATTTGAATCCGGTGTAATATCTAGGGATTATAAGGGTGCAATACCACTAATTTATCTCATACATAGTTGAAAATTCAACTATTAATTTCAGCTATTTAATATCTAATATTATTGCAACAGGTACAATATCTTAAGTATTATATCTGATCTCCACCATTGTTTTTTTAACGCCGTACATAACTTTTACTTCCTGCTTTAGAAAATAAATTGGGTATAGTAAAAGTATTGTATTTGACCTGGGAAAAAATTGATTTTTTTTTTTTAAGAAAAAGTTATACAAACAAAATACCACATCTATTGATGACCACTGCACTATTACAGGAATAGAATGATGTATGATACTGCTAGTAACTCTTCTGATATGCTGTCCAAGTTGTTAAGAAGAAAAATAAGAAGAAGATCATTGAGGCACGCGAGTTTCATATGCAGGAGATAAGTGAAGGTTTGATGAAGCAAGGGTTAGTTGATAAGGAGCAGCTAGATGCAGACACGTGAACATTAGGCATTAACTAATTCCATAATTGCTGCAACTAACTCCTTAATCCACGGAATGATTAGTTTTTTTTTTTTAATGCTTGCTTGTACATATAAACGCAAAGCCTCTCTGTAAATTCATTTAGATGCTCATTCAATGAAATAGAAATCTTCTATTTACCTTTCTTTCTAGAGAGAGAGAGACAGAGAGACAGAGTTTACATTGAATGTGTGATTGTTTTACATAAGTTTGTGTATAGTGGATGGTCATTGGTACTGGCTTTGTTGCCAAATCTGAGAATAATAATCCGGGTTGAAATTCATAATAGGTTGGATATATTCTATTATATTTGAGATGAGAGTTTTAAATAATGTTGAATATATGGTTGCCCACTGTCATTAGAGTTTTTTTACAACTTGAAGAGTTCTTCACTTCTTCGATTTAAGAAGCCTATGTTTGCTGCTAAAAGTTAATTTGGCTTCCTAATCATATTCCTAAGCATGCTTTCATTGCTTGCTTGGTTGGCTATTTCGTACAAGCTCACTACTATAAGGATAATAATTAATATAATAAGCTTGTTGGATGGGGTTATAGAAGAGATTTGCTTTGTGTCTTCCGAGGGGAAGATTTGAGTCTGGTAATTACCTTTATTTCATGGGTTTTACTAATATGTGCCATTTATTTGTCCTTTCTCAGAGAGTGTGAAGTATTATTAAATATTAATGTTTTTATTAGAATATTATTCTTTAATATATTGTTGAAGATTGGCACCTTGAATTTAGCTGGACTTTCAGGACTAAGAGGTAGAGAAGTAGATAGCTTTCTCTTCGTTATTATATTTGGTGTGTTTTTAATGCTTGAGTGACAAGTGAAAATGATATGGTTCATGCAATTATGTCGGTCAGTTCCGACTATTATTAGTGTAAGAATTTTCGTGATTCTATCTCCAAGAGGGTTGATAGATATTTGTTTTGTTGTTATTTTGTTGGTTGGTTTATTTGTGTAGTTGTGGATTTTAGGTATGCAAGTCATTCTGCTGTGCAGGCTTACTGTGTTTTCTTTTGTCCAGCTTAATGAGATTTCTTATATTAAAAATACTTTATTAATTAATTAACAATAAACATAAACTGAATTTTTATTTGATCTAAGCACACATTAGACCCCCCAAACCAACAAATATTTTGCATAATGTTATTACAAAATTATCCAGACCTGCTATCTCTATTTTATTAGCTTGGCGGCTTATATATAATTTTTTAAAACTTTATTTTTTATTATGTTCAATTATATTTTAACAGGCTTTCAATGACAAATAAAAATAAAAACTGAATCCAAATGCACACTTTAGTGGGGATAAGTTTAAGCCAAGACATTTATATAATTAACACTATGATGTACCAACTTTCTACTAATTAATAGTGGTTAACATATTGATGGGAAAGGATCCCAATTTCTTGATAAGAGGGTATGTGAGATGCAATTAAATTTCAGATTGACTCAGATTAAAGAAAAAAATTGGAAGTCTTTTTTTATTCCCCTGAAGTTTTTTGAAGTTGGATCTAGGGAAAAGGTTTTTGTATGGGTAACAAAATGAGTGTGAAAATGACCAGCCAGCTAATTACGTCAATCCCCCTCAAAAAAAAAAAAAAAAAAAAAACTAATTACGTCAATCGTAATTAAAGTATATGTGGACGTGAGATAAATTTTTACGCAATGACACGAGTTAATGTGGAACAACTTTAAAGTAGACGAGGGAGCAGCTTCAAAGTTCTTTTTCCTCAATTAATGCCACTGTCCTAGTGATGACAATATGTCAATATCTACCAACAAGAGGATTGGTAATCTCTTTAGATTTTTCTTTTTCTTTTCGGTAATAGTCAAAGCAGCTTGCACACAAGTTTGAATGAGCTTTAAAAATTACATTAATTCAGTCCTTAAGTTTGAATGAGCTTTCGACCTTTTATTCAAAAAAAAAAACAAAAATGAATTGAGCTTAACTATACGTAATTTTAAGTTTGTTGCGTCGAATAACAGGATAAGAGACACAAGTTCAAATCTTATTTATATTAAAAATTAATTAATATTTTAGTTCGATGGTAAAATAATAATTATTATAGGGCAAACTCTAAAATTTCAAATCTTATTTAGTTGAAATTGAACAAACACAAATTAAATAAAGCTTTTTCAAATGCCACATATAAAGGAATAAAAAGTTTTTAAAAAAAGTTGGTTTAGTTTTTTATTTTGTTGAGGTTTGATGGGTGACTGTACATAGAATATGGTATGGACATGTAGTTACAAGAATTCAAATTTACATTGTTAGAACATATACTAGGATATTAGCATAAATAAGTAAACTATAATTTTGTATGATATTATGGTGATTGTTGTTTTAAGACTACCTACTAAACTTAATATATTCCTATACATGCCTTATATTAGTTGTATTGTATCATAACCAAAAGTTTTGTAACTTAGTAATATATCATACTTTTTTTTATAAGGAGGGTCAGGATTTAAATCCCTCATCCCATATTTATGTAACAATCGAATTAAGAAAAAAAATTATTGCAACTTATAACTTAATATAGTAAAAATGTAACCACTTAGGCTTTTTGCTTTATACATAGGTTTTTAAGCCGAATCTCGTTAATTTTGGTTGCTTCCACTCTCTCCCTTTCCATCATTTTACCTTCTTCTTTTAGTTTCAATATATATCCACCAAAAACTTACATGATTTTTCTGCATCCACTCAAGTTTTACTCTCAATTTTTTTTTTTTTTTGGGAGTAAAGTTGAACTCTCAATTATACTAAGAATTTTGGCCATTCGAGAATGCCAAATAGCAACTGCTTATGCAATTGTAATCTTGTAGCTTGCAAGATAATGGATGATGTGAACATAAACCAAAAAGTATACGGTTATTGCACTAACTAGTGGGATGAACTTTTTGAATTCAATGTCTCATGGACCATCAACTTTAGAAGGCTTCTTGTTTGGGATGACAAAGATGACACCTTTTTGTGATCTGAACGAGATTCACTTTATATTTGCATGTGACAGATTTCCTACTTTCTTTTTTTGTGGCTAGAGACAGAAGAAGATTCTTACATCAAATATACACATACAAAAAAAAGCAAACTAACAAAGAAAATAGAATCACTTTTTTTCTTTTCTTTTTTGAGAAACAGAATCACATTTATATGGGGTACGTTGCAATTGATTTTTTCTGGACTTAATATATTAAGCACCTAATGGAAAGACAACATTAAGATAGAACCACCACTTCTTTATGCGGTGTTATCCTTTTCCACCCTTCCCCTCATACTAAATGATATTTCCCTTTCTTACGGATGAAAAGTTCATTAATTTTATATTCATTGTCCGCTAAAATATAAGAGTTGGAGTTTTATATAGAGACATATTATAAAAGGTTTGGTAGCTTTGGTCTAAGAGGTTTTCAAGTATTGAAAGAGGGTGAGTATTTTAAAAGAACATATAGTAAGTTTCTTCAAAAAGTAGTTTGTCTCTTTTGTTTTAAAATAAAGATACTCACCTATGTCCATGTGAGTTGAAAGTTCATTTATTTTGTTAGCATAAGAGTACCAATAGGGGTGTATTGAAGGTTTGGACTTGTGAAAGTATCAACTATCAAGTGCGTTAGCTGGGATTAAGAATTTACTTTGAGTTGAAAGTTGTTTATGCTAGTTCATATTTGTGAGAAGTCTTCAGTGCGCTTGTGTTTGTGAGGTTTAATTGAGTTTGTAATTTATATCCTTAATAGTGTATTTTGTTGGTGCTGCTTGTTGATATAAGTATAAATTTGGTCAAATTATTAAACTTTGTGTTCTGTGAATTATTTTTTTTCAATTGTTTATGTGATGTGCTTCGAATGTGTAGTTGTGTACATGTCAAAGGGTATGCCTGTCACATAAACAACTTAATAGTTAATATGTAACCTAATCATATATGTACACGACAAACTAATAACTTTATCATTGATAAAGAATTTTTTTTTTTTTTTTAATGAAAAAAAAAATTCAAAGGTGCAAACATATTAGAAATTCAAAGACTTGTTGCATCCTATGGACTCTTTGTCTTTAACCCCCAAAAAAAAAAAAAAAATTAGAATCCCATTAATTGGTACTTTTGAGACATTTGCTAATAAATCATTTTTAAAAAGCTTTAATATCACTTTTATAATTTTATTATAAATATAAAATGATATCAAAAAAGTTAGTTACTGTGGGGCCAGAAAATCGGGTAGCCTCGGCCCACTTCAACCCAGGCCCAAATGGCTCACGCCGAGGACACATGATGGGTCCGAGAATGACCCTATCCTCGGTCGTCCGAGACCTCAGTACGAAGAAGGGGCAAGCCCTGGGCGAACTGTCACCTCGGCATTGAATACGCTCACCTAACCCTTCTGGCCGCATTAATGAGGATGTAACCCCTTGACAGGGCAACATCGATCAGGGTGAACCACTTGAGCACGGATATGACCTTTGATGGGATAGACGGTCAGAGGGAAGACCAATAGATGACCAACAGGAGGAGGAAGAGAGGGATATATAAGAAATGTGAGCAAAATGTAAAAGGAGGGAGGTTTTTGGAGAGGAGGGAAGGGAAAGCCTCCTCGGCCATGGTCTGAGGAGCATCCCCCAGTTGTAAATTGTTCCAAGTATTTTTCAAAGAAAGAAAGGAGTTCATATTTCGTGAACGCCGACCAGTGCCTAAACCTTCGATCCACTCTCTACAAATTCATTGTTCTGGGTTCGTTGGGCCTTTGACCCATATCTTTTGGGCTGGGGAAACAAAAACAGACCCTACAATTGGCGCTGTCTGTGGGGAGGATTAGTGCACCGGCCGGCGCAACAGGCGATTGTTCTAAATAATCATTCTACGGAAGACCGGTGATGATGCAAAAAAAAAAAAAAAAAAAACATTGCAGAAAGATAAAAGTTCGAGACAGGAGATTCAATAGCAAAAAAAGGAAGCTTGATATTATTTCATAAAAAGAAAAGTACAAAATACAATCAGAGGCTCAGGCAGGCGTGTTTTAAAACTATTCCTACCAGCTAGTTCTACAATCAGAGGCCCAGGTGGACCCGTCCTAAAACTAGCTAGAGGGAAGTGTCAACCCGTGCTTTTATTGGCATTAAGAGAATGGGAGAGCTTGACAATAAAAGCAGTGAAGGGGGGGGGGGCTGGCTTGTTTCAAGGCCACCAACAACTCCTTTCTCGGTGCGGCGGAGTTTGAACAAAGCGAGGAGTAGATGCAGGGGTATCGGGACGCCTTCCCCCGTGATGTTCCCTTGATTCTCTCCACTCCTCACGAGCATTGGCCGTTGGAGACGACAACACTCGGGCACCAGCCATGACATAGGTTCGCGCGTCTCCTCCGTCTGGGGTGCGCTCCGGGGAGAGACGTTAGGTACTTCAGCGACGTCCCTCCTGGCCACCGCGTACGGCACTGTCAGTGTTACGCCCAGACTCCGCCGCGCTGGAAGTCCAGTGGGGGCTGCGGTCACAGCGGCTCTTGGCACGGATGTCCTCACACCCGCCCAAAGCCGCCCCATATCTACCAACTCCGGTCACAATTCCGGCGGGGTTATTAAAGGGGCTTGGGGAGCTGAAAGGGTGTGTTTTTCTGTTTGCGTTGGGAAGTTCATGGAGTATGGAGAAACCATCCCCCCGGAAAGCCTTATATAGAGGATGAAGGTTGGTGAGAATTAATCCACGCAGAATTCGAAAAGAAAGTTACCAGCAGGGCTAATAATGAAGCTACCAAATTCCAAGGGGACCGTACACCGTTGGATTTGTGTTAATTCATGAGGACATTGATGAAGGCGCGTCTCGCGCACCGAAACGTCAAGCGCGGAACACGAACGGCCAAGGGACGCTTCGTAAATGAAAAAGATGGGGGCTCGAGCTGGAGGTGAGATCAACGCCACATGCAAGATCATAATCCGACCCAAGGAGGAATCTCCAATGAAGCGGTCCGAGGACAAACCCCTCCTTACAGAGAAATGAAAGCGTTAGACAAAACCAAGGCATTGCATGGTTCTCGGACTCAAGCCTATGGGGAAACTAACTGCTCCTCTATACCTGGGTACTAGACAGAACTAAGGTATTGCATGGTCCTCGGACTCAAACCTATGGGGAAACTAGATACTTACAGAGAAATGAAAGCGTTAGACAGAACCAAGGCATTGCATGGTCCTCGGACTCAAGCCTATGG